>NC_088297.1:23729486-23977271 GCF_032854445.1 Liolophura sinensis | reverse complement strand
GTATTTGGGAAGGTTTTTCCAGCAACCTGCGGATGGCCGTGGGTTTCCCCTGGGCGCTGCCCGGTTTCCAACCACCATAATGCTGGCCGCTGTCGTATAAGTGAAATATTCTTGAGATCGGCGTAAAAAAGCAATCAAATACTAGTAAACAAATAAATCTAATTACCTTACTGTACCTAATGTACATATCCAGTTGTATTAATCTCGACCAGGAAATCTCTGACCTAACTCCCAAACTGGTTAACCCCTGTTTTGAACAGGTTCGCACATTTTTCTCTGCACACACATGGATCTGTTCCTATGCAGCAAGCTTTCGCCGTAAGTCTTGACAATGGACCGGTTTTTGTTCAAGTTTTCTTTAACACATAAATATAAAGAGAGAATTTAAGTAAGAGGGCCGTTGAGCTAAACGGAAATTTCAAATTAGACCATGGCAAATATCTAGTAATGAATAAACATATCTGGGTTTAGGTACACTTTCAACAGTTAAGTTACATGTTGACAACGTGATTGGGTATTGGTCTTCCACAAAAACTGCTTCACTGAGACGCCTTACCGAAGGCAAGTAAGACAGACACACACACACACACACCTCCCCGCCCAAGCCGTTATACTGATACGGTCACCTTCTCGTCACACTATACACCTAATGCTGAACATCGAGTTACAACTTCCTCTTTTGAAGTCGTAGGTGTGACCCGACCCATGACTGACCCTGGATCTACCTCCTCCATGCGGACGCTCTAGTAACTGAGCCTTCGGGGCCAGTCAAACTATTATTTTTTTCAGGAAATAGGGTATTTAAAATATTTTTGTATGGTGGATACATTGGACCACCTTTTGGTATTTATCGTCGTTTTATAATAATTTCCTAAAAAGATGTAATGCATCTCTAATAAATATATCTGAAAGTAATTTTGTTGTTCTATCCAAACACTGGTATTTAATCTGAATTATAAAATTATTAATGAATATATTAAAAATATCAATATGATCAAAATCCAGGTTTAACATATTTGTTAGGTGAAGAGATCAAATTCTAGTGCAAATGTATCATTGATCATATGTCAAATCAACATTTATGACATTATTACACAAAAACTATATGTACCAAAGACTATATGTACCAAAGACTATATGTACCAAAAGGTGGTCTCAAATACCCACCATACCAAAACTAATGTCACGTGTCTTTAGGGACATACACAGAGACATACACAGGGCCACACACACATAGAGACGGAAATACACACAGACGGACATATACACAGACATACATACACACGGACAGGCAGACACACAGACAGACACACAGACAGACACACAGACATTTCTGGTTCTGTATACTTAGATGATCTTTGTTTTGAAGCTATGCACAAGAATTTCTCATTCATGCCACCTCTAGCTGATCTGTGTGGAGAAAATCAGTGCCTGATTAAAACTATCGATCCACGGCACGATACCGACGAGCTTTCCACGTGTACACATACGTGTTATGTCAACAAAATCGTTAAAATGATCATAAGGCTGAGGGTGCGAAGCAAAACAGACGGTAGCCATTGGTGCTAGAGGGCTTCTAGAGCGAAGCATAGCAGACGGTTACCATCGGTGTCAGAAGGCTGAAAGTGCGAAGCAAAACAGACGGTTACCATTTATGTCAGCTATAGAGAAGCAAAATAGACGGTTGCCATTGGTGTCAGGAGCCTGCTAGAGATAAGCGAAACAGACGGTCAGCCTTGGTGTCATGGGGGTGTTAGAGCGAATCAAAATAGACGGGTGCCATTAATGTCAGAAGGCTGCTACAGCGACGCAAAACAAACGGTTATCATTGGTGTTAGAAGGCTGAGAGTCCAAAGCAAAATAGACAATTGATATTGGTGCCAGATAGCTGCTAGAGCGAAGTATAACAGATGGTTACCAGTGGTGTCAGAAGGACAAGAGTACGAAGCAAAACAGGCGGTGTCAGGAGGCTGCTAGAGGGAAGCAAAACAGACCGTTACCATTGGTGTCAGAAGATTGCTACAGGGAAAAAAGAAAGACGATTACCATTGGTATCAGGAGGCAGCAAGGTTTTTTGCTTTCTTGACCAGACGACCAGAGTCCAGAGATTATTGCATGAGTTGGAAAATGCCTGTATAGTGAGTTCCTAAATTTAAAAAAAACATGAAATATTGGTGGGAATGACATGGCAAAGCGCTCTGCAGGCCTGAAATGATTCGCAAGTGACACCTGCTGGAAAGGTTGGTGATGGCATAGCAAAGCACTCTGCAGGCCTGAAATCATTCGCAAGTGACACCTGCAGAGAAGGTTGTTGGTGACATGGCAAAGCACTCTGCATGCCTGAACTGATTCGTATGTGACACCTGCAGAAAAGGTTGGCGATGACATTGCAAAGCGTGTAGGCCTGCACTGATCCGGGTTTGATCCCTGGTCTCCCGACTTTGAAGCGGACGCTCTAACGACGTTATATAAACACAAATTTACTAAATGAATAACAAAATAAATAAGGAATGGCACTGAAAAACGGAAAAGAAAAAAACAAAGATCCGGAAATATATAACATATGGTGACGAAAAACTTATGGATAATCTTTAATTCACATCAAATTGACTGGTGTTACCAGAAAGTAATCTGGTTGTTTCAAGTTCCATTGGAAGTGTAATTGTGATTACTTGACTGGACTGAGTATTTCACATGAAATAGATGACCTGTATAAGAGAAGATCATTGAGCCAACGGCAACACGAAAATGGCGAAAAGGTTTGGAGTTGTTAAAAATCCACAGGTAGTTGACACCTGATTTTTTTGTTATGGCACAACAATACTTATTCCAAAATGACTTTACTTCTTGTAACGCTCTCGTAAGTGGATGGACAAGAGTTTGGTGGTACAACTTCTTGAATCCGCAATAAATCGAGCCTTGTATGTGGATTTATGCATTTTAGGAATCCAGTTAAGTTGTATTATTTCTGTATGACGAGTGGGTATATTTATGCGCCTTTCTTTGAGAATGGTTTTGTGTTTATTTAATAGTTCCTCCAGAGTACATGTAATAGCAGAATACGTGGATGTTTTTGTAGATGTACATAGCTCTTGAACAAGAATTTTATAATAATAATTCTTGCAAATAAAGATGACATTATTAGGAGCCTTGTCTGCTAGAGAGATGACAAAGTTAGCCCTGTCAACAAGCCGCCGGAGTTATTCCCCCTGAAACTCTCTCTTGCTCATGGTACTGCTGATTCTGAAGAAACATTTGATGATTTGAATGTATATATCTTCGGATCTTCTATTATGCTGCTTTTGCCGATTCAATGAAATAAGTCGTAAGACTTGAGTTTTCCTCCAATAGTTAAACTGGAGCAATACAGACGGGGAGTGTATTTGGTGTATGAAACAGAGTAACAACACTGAATTAATGATTGGAGTACGGAGAGAAAATCCACACTTCTGTAATGATGTCTCCAAATACTCGGGTTAAATATCGGTCCCATACGCTACCAAAAATATAAGACTTTTTACCTCGGAGTCAATAAAGATTCACTGGTGATACACAGAGAACAGACAAAAGCCTGTATTCTTAATCTCTGAAGGTCATTAGACTGGGGTTTTAAAGAAACATCCGCTACAATATAGATCGGACCTGTGATAGTTCGTCTCATTACAGTCGCTGAGAAGAGTTTGAAATGGTCAGCTTCTTTACTAACCGTTAACAGACATGAAATTGACCTCATTTTAACTGAACAGCGGAAATGTATATTGATCTGCCCGTGGGAAAGCCTGGTGGGAGAGGCGTGAAAAAACGATAAAGATGTGACGAGAGTTGTGTTTTCAAAAAAAAAAATGTAGCTGAATTGGTAAGTTAAGTGAAGGTAAATCATGACAATGGTGGTGGTTGCGGGTGGCGGGAGGGGGAGAATAAAAGTCTGTAAAACTCTCAAAGCTTTTTCCTGTGGATGCTGGTTTATGACAATATCGCACAGCATTTATCATCGCAGCAGCATTAAGATAGTGTATTCAGTTTTTCTAATAATAACGGCTATTACAGTTCACAAAAACAGTTAAATGTCCTTATGGTGTGGATGAATCAATCAGAATGAAGAAAAACCCATGATGAAATGCACACATTGTCTTAATGTGTAGGATCAATGTAAGTTGATTCTAGGCTGCTTTCTGTGATCCAGTCTGGCAATCATACAAGATGGCACGACTAAGGAGGCCTTAGCGTGTAGACCACCATACTGAACTGTTGAAACAAAAAGTTGGGGATATTCTATTTCCTGCTGAAATTTCTAGCAAATACATTTGTAAAATTGAAAAGAAAACACGCTTGGTCTGGGCAACGTGTCAGGACACGTTGACAATTGTCATGATGCGTTGACGATTGTCATGACACGTTGACGATTGTCATGACATCATCACTGGGTCGGTGCGTTGCCTTAGTACACCAACTACTAGGCCATGGAGGCCCTTGATCGACATGGAAGGAAGAATTTTAGATTATTGATCCAAAGACGCCCATAATTACTTGTGATTTTATGTCTCTAATTTAAACGCCAGATGAAAAATATTGATTATGACTTCCCTTAGTTGTGGTAAGAATAGCTCTTTTACAGGTCGATAGCACAACCTTTAAATCTGGACAAAATTAACTTTTTGAGGTCTTTCTTTTGGGATTGTTTATTTCACAAGTTGCCTTAAACTTGGCTTATTGATACGTTTACAATAGTAATATACACATAAAAGGTTAAAATAAGATTTAGAACAAAACAAAAACAATTTTTCACTGGACGCATAAATTATTTTTAAAATCTATCTGAACAGAATAAAAGGAAATAAATTATTTGAGCTCTCCTCTGAACTGTATGGATCATGTTGGTCGTGTTAGTCACTGATGACGTCATTACACGATATTCTATTTTGCTCTAAACTGTGTATTATAAACATCAAATTATGCATAATTGCAAATTACAACAATGCAAATTACAATAGCTGTGTGTGACAGCTGCTGACACGCCCGAAAGAGCACTTCTTTTTTCATTTCTGTTTTACTCTTCTGTTCCTGTTGTATAAGAAAGAGGCATGCGAGTTATACAGCTCCAAACACACACTAAAGCGATGTATAGGTCATGAAATCGAAAAGTGGTAGCCTGCTACAGTCACACTGACATTTTTTTTTCCATTTGACACTTTAGAGTGGGGAAAATCATTGCACCACAAGTGTAACGTGTAAAATTCTTGATCACGTAGTGATGCACCAGTCAATCAAATAAATATGTAACAAATGTAATGTTCTGCCTTATTATTCGCTTTGCTACCAAATGATACGCTTACCTTAACTTGACATTTCGCTACCTCGGTGCAGAAAGGTTGTAAGTGAAAAACAAAGGAATTGATATATTCAACTTTTAATGTTCAAACTCACAAAAGAAATATAAATCATTTAAACCAAAAACTAGTTAGGCGTACATACACTTGGGATGCAAACACTTTTTCACTCCCATTGTTACCTGTTAATTTTGCTGTGCCGGTCACGTGATATGGCAGATACACCTTTTCACCACTTATCACATTTCTACATGGCAAAATGTGAATGGTTGTAACTGAGCTTTCAGTCCGCTGTCTGCAAGACACATCAACTCACAAACCAACACACCTATCATTAGTTATGTCACTTCACCTTCACAGTTTTCTTTTGGCCACTTTCTGGGGATGCATAACGTTATTAGACAAACATTTTCGTCTACAGCGGAATGTAACACACAAAAAAACAGTACTGTTAATAAAGTCAAGAATGTCAGTCTGGCCACTTCTTTGGCACTTTCATATCAAGGATGGAGACAAATTAATTCAGTCCTTTCAAAATCTAACTGTTTTTAACTTTCAGCGCTGTCATCTTCCCAAATGTCATCTTCCTCGACGTCCGATTCAGGGAGCCTATCCCTGACACTGGCCCCATGCTGTAGGTTCTCGTAGAACTCGTGATGGACCGACGGAATGTGACCTTCTCTGCACAATTTCATAAGGTCTCGGTGTTTTGCTTCTGCGATCATGGGACGTTCGTTGTATGCACACTGGAGTTGTGCATTTTTGATTTCCTTCACCCGTCCACGGCGTGTTGCTCGATTCACGGTGATGCATCTGAAATTTGAATCGTCCATCTGGTACTTAAAATATATTTGTGATGGTTTGTCTGACCGGTATTGCCACCATTTCACTTTTAACCACATTAAGTTGGTCCCATCATCTGCCATCTTGCGATTAATGAAGCACTCATCTGCCATTGACTTGAAATCAAAGATATCAGGGGTATCCACTTCGACAACTTCATATCTTGGCTGAGTGCGTTTTGCCATTCGCACCGCCCCATACCACTCTGTCGGGCTGTATATATCAGAATCTTTGGTAGCTCTCTCAATGGTGGAATGGACAGAATCACCTTCCATTTGGGAATGTCCACTTTCGAAGTATTTATGGTTGATGATATTCAAAGGTAATCTCTGAACAGCAAACAAGCACATTGTGGAGAAGTTGCAGTTACGCTGCTGACCACTGCAGGTATCACTGAAAAAGTTAATCTCTTTAACTGTTGGTGGCAAGTTTTTCATGTACCCATAAACACACGAAGCAATCTCATTTGATCCACGTTTTGCTAGACCTTCATGCCACATGTAACAGTGTGCCGCCCTGGATGCTTGGTCGTACATAGAAAAGTTGTATGTAGACAATTTACGGCTATAGTAAAGGTTTGACACCTTCATCTGAGGTGTCTGTAGAACCTTTTGAAGGTCGAAATTTATTGATCTCACAGTTTCTGGATTTTCAATTGCCCTCTTCTTATCGGTTTCCTTGTGTTCTCTGGCCTGAACTTTTCTAGCTTGGTGTGCCTGATATTCTGTATTCATAGCTTCCTTCTCTGTTAGGGTAGCCTTCTTAAATCGATCACAAAGACTGCATTCATCCTTTTTTGGTTTATGGAACCCCAAATTATATTCACTGTTGAAAATCTCTCTGTATACATGAACCTTTGCCGGTGTGCGGTTTTCCTTTCTGCAATGTTCCTCGTACAGTTCATGCATTTTCTTCACATTAAGACTACTGTCCAGGTACCTGCGCCGTGTCCTCTGTCTGCAGTAATGTGACTCGACGGCAGGGAACGATTCAATGTGAGCTTTTAAAAAAGCCTTGTCCGAATCACTGGTCTTGTTTTTTGGTGTGTTCTTGCCTCTACGATCAGGAGATACAAAACCCTCAGTATTTGCAGCGTTTATGTTGGTTTTGGCATCGAGAGCGTAATAAACTGTTCTTTGGTGTATATCAAGTGTTGCCAAAAAGAATGTTTTGCACACCTGAATGCATTGACCATTCATGGTCAAGTGATACTGGTAGGTCCATTGTCTTCTGGACTCGCCAGTGGTTGTTGACCTGCTTGGCTCTGTTTTTTTCACATTTCTAACAATATAGTCTCGTTGACGAGCATAATCACCACTGGCCCAGTATGCTTCACAAACCTTCTTACGCGCGTCCTCTGGGATGTTGTCTGTACATTTGTAGTGACATTTGCACTGGAAAGGTTGTGGACGTCTTGCATGTATAACACGTCCCTTTTCATTGATATATTCACGCCCTCTGTTCCTTGCATCCTTTCTTTTATTTCGACTCCAAGCATCCGTCTCTCTCTTCCGTTTTCTTCCCCTAGTTATGTCAGTATGACCTTCCTCTTAAAGGTAAAAAAAACATTAATAACTTGTTAAGTATAGTAAACATTCAAACTTCAGGTCAGTATTTTAGTTTGTCTGTAGAAGTAGAAAGGAGATTTTAAAGGAAGGATGGGAAGGAAGGGGGGGCTGATTTATTTTTTTAGTTCATAACACTCTGCCCTCTACACAGAAAAAGGTTTTGTTTTCCATTGATTTTACGCACCGTATATGGTCTTCAGTTAGTATATTTTCTATTTTATTTGTTAAACACTGAACGTTATATGTTATTCTGTTTGCTGGGTTTTGCTTTTTCTAAACAGAAAAAAAGTACATGTAGTATGGTTCTACTATAAACACAATACTATTTTGCTGTACCAGGCCTACTGAATCTTTTCTTTACTAAGATGACCCCTAATAACTTTCATATTTTCTGACTATATAATTAGGAAATTGACAGTTCAACTGTTTCACTCTTACCATGGTCTCTAGGTTGTTGGTTTTCCGTCGCTGTTTGTGGATCATCATTTGCCGGAAGGTCGGAGTCTAATAGGCCTTCTGAAATGTCGTGCCGCGAAGGGCTGCTCGAGGACAATGGATTAGTCAAGGGATGTGGATCAAGTTGAGAAATGTTGCTACTGCTTGCTGTGATTTCTTGTTCTGAAAGTATATGAAGAACAATACTCAAATTAACATCTGGTTCCAGGCTATGGAAGAACAAAAACAAAATACACATTTTGTATACAACTCTCTAGAATATCTTTACTTTAGGTTATCTGTCTAGCCTATCTAGGCCTCTGTTTTAAGGTTTCTCTAGAAGTTTTTCGTCTTTATTAAAGTTTTGATTCTGGAAACAAGTCATTTGCCTTTGTTATTTATTTCCATACCAGCCTTCTCAGAATCAAGTGGATTTGGTTGAGCAGAGGTCTCTGACGTCATCCCTTGTGTTTTTCCATCGGAAAGATGTACACTCTGAGTCTCTGTGTCACCCTCCAGGTTATTCACTTCGCCAATCAAGCTCTCCTCATCTGCTTATAAAGTAAAATAGGGTGTGTATCAGTAACAGAAAATCATCCTGTCATAGCACACTTCCCCTTCATTATCTCCTGCCTGAGCCCGATAGTTTATTGTAAGAAAAGTCAAAACCATTATGTTACATTTATTTAAAACATGATATTCTTGGCAAAAATCCCGCCTCTCCTACCCCCGCATACACCGACGCGTCAATTTCTCCCCAAACTTAACTTTTTCTGTGTCATAAAGTGGAAAGTGAACAATTGGATGTAAATCTGCATGCAACACTGGATTACTGAGTGCATAGTTTCCGTCACCAACAGAAGAAGAGTTCATAACCCACCTTCACTGACGCTTTCTGTATCCGATTCACCCTCGTCAGCCTTATATTCGCTGCCAGATGAATCTTCGTCCAACTGTGACAGCACATCAGACAGGTTATAGACCTGCTTTCTATCTCGTTTTGGTCTAGCATTAGCCATGATGTCTAATGGTTCCAGAAATCTGGAAATCAGTGGCACCTTTTCACGCCTCCTTTCTTGAAGAGTTTCCAGTTACAACCTTTCACTCCTGACAGTGCTACACTTACAATCATTCTACACTCAGCGTACCAGAACTTTTCCACTTACAACTATTTTATTATGTGCATTAACGACATAAAATACTGTATTCACTTACAACCTTTTTCCAGTTTATTTGTTGTCATTCAAGGTATCCGAATGTTGATAGAAATCAATTTCTGGGAAATGTAAGTTACAACCTTTCTGCACTGAGGTAGCGATTTATCCATTCTAATATATGATAACACTTATTTAATGCAAGGCGGCCGATATCCTTACTCACACAAAAGTATGTTTCCAAAGACGAGAAAGAACCATAAAAATTCGAACTCTTCCTCGACGTGCTACATATTTTCGATAGTGACGTCTTTAGTTGACTGTACTATGAAGGATGCCTGGCAGACTATGGCAAAAATGCGGATTTTAAACTTCTCAAAAAATTGGCATTTTCTGTGCATTTTGACAGGTTATTACATTTGCTAAGCAGCCATCTCTTCCATAACAAACTAATTTCTGAAGACTTCGACCAAGTTTTGTACCTCTGATTGGGGAATTCAGATAATTGCACTGGAATGTTTAAATTTGCACTTTCTTATCTTATTGGCCTCTCTGGACCCGATTATCCGACTTACCGTACCAGGTCCTTTGCAAAATTTAATGTGGTTGTCTCACATGTTTGATAACCACAAACAGTAATTGTTTTTTGTTTTTTTTTAATGTAAACACACTGTCTGTCATGTTATGTTTGCATTTGCGTATATTTTAAGAGACGGTAATATAATGACCCTTCGGTCTAACAGGTGTCGACACAAAACCACAACAGAACGATTCTTATAGATTTTCTCTCTCCAGATGTGTATAAAATATCAAGATTGGAGCAATATTTACCTTGATATCACAATCACAGGGTGCAGTGGACAAACGTGTTTGAGTTTGATACATATTACCGCTTTGCTGGAACATCCAGGTAAGATTTCAGACTGGTCCACTCTCACACTTTGTCAGGTATTTCGTTTTTTTTCAGCTAGCTTTGGAACCTCTTCCACGTCTTCTGCGTTTGTTGAAAGTCGCCTGACATTGACCCTGGTAATCAAATATAGTGGCCACAAATATAGTTTATATGTGGCCATTTAATTTTATGATTTTCAGGGCATCATAACAGCAGCGATATTGAATGACATTTCTGCTCATGATTGCAGATTTGGTATACCACGTGGTCACTTCTCAACGTCCCGACCATGTTATCCATGTTCTGGGTGCTACTCCTGCTCTGTAATTGGACGGATCCTGGATCAGCCAGAACGATGTCCAAGCGGCAGTGTAAGACATTTAGAAACTTAAAGTAATAGGCCTCTAGAAATCGAGTTATGCATCACTAAATACAGCACTTAAAGCTGTGCATAGTTACGTTTTCGTTTATTTATTTATTTATTTTTTTAGATTTTTGTGAAAAGAGTTAAAGGATTCAAATATTTGACTTCTAAGTTGGGCTTTATGGACCATGCTATCATTGTTTAGGAATTTTGACGTCACAGAAAGTGTTTTCAACTCTAGTCACGACACTGAGTGTTGGAATGTTTTTACCCATAAGTAAAAGATTACTGCAATAATGTTCCCCCAAATTCCTTCCTTCTGGTGAACATCAGGAAAAAAAAAAAGCGATGTGACGCCAGATTTCCTAGATACTCTCAGCATGGCTCTTAAAGCCCACCACAGTGTTCAAATATTTGAATGCCTTTCAACACACTTCAAAAAAATATTAAAAAATGAAAATATTTTTACACATAGTTTTCAGTTCTCTGTATGATTAACCTTAAAGCATATTTTGGCTTTCTTTTAGTGTAATACACGCCTAGTACTGTATCAAACCGCCAGTAAGTTTACAAATTCTATGGCAAGCAATATGTCGAGGCAGCAATTAAGTCTTATTGACCTGCCCTTACAGTCAATTTCTATCAACATGTCGCCTATTTTCAACTCTCTGTAAAATCACTCTGACTCACTACCGAAATTGTTTTTAGCCAGTGACACTTAACACCACAAATTCTACACACTGATATACTGGACGTCCATATTATTGCATAAGAAATGTAGTTAAAATAATTTTTGCTAATTGATAATGTTAAACTACATGGTATGTGTCTTTAGTCGAATCAGATGGTCAATAATCACTTGTCTTTTAATGCATAACACACTATCCTGACATCAAGTTCAACTTCCAAGTATTAGACTTCCCAGCAGGCCCGACACATCACAATACGCATGTGCAAGTTGATATTACATGCACATATAAACTCGTACCTTGCCCGCTCATTCATATGACATTAGAGCTTATATTAGAGGCAAAAGAGCTTATTTTCTTCATTACCTCCTTTGATGTTATCGTGAAGTTGTGTGATTACGAATATGGCTTACACGTATGCCTTAGTTTACGGATAGGCGAATATAGCTGTATCCAACCGTCAGTAAATTTTGCTAATCTATGCTTAGCATTGTATCCAATCGCCACACCTAATACAATGCCCACCTGTTGCTAAGGTTTGTAATTTGACACCTAAAACAAATGCCAAGCGTAAAAGAAAGCGTTGTAACTCTTCGCCTCATACAATGCCCACTTGCCAGTTACGTGTATAAGGCCTCGCCTACTTCTGTAGTCAAGTCTAAAAGTTTTACGCCTAGAACTGTATCCAAGCGCCAGTAAGGTTTGTTATTCTACCTAAAATACACTAGTCTGGGAGCTGGGCGAGGTTTAATTAACATGGAAGGTACAAAAGGTTTGAGGTGAAGATAGTGTAGTACAACCCAGCCAGAACACAGAACAGTCATTCTTACGTTCGGTAGCCGGTGGGTGTGATAGGGGGTTCCACCCGAAAAACCCCCAAATTGGATTTAATTAAGATGAAAGGTACAAATTTCATTTCTATACCAAATGATTATGGGCACCACACTTAATCCAAATCTGCAGGGTAAGAATGGAATTTCAGGTGGAAAGATCACTTAAGAACGACGTTAATTATCACCACTTCAGGTTTTAATTAAAATGAAAGTTACAAGTGTGGAACTAAATCAGGAATGTATAGGGTGGTTGCCTGGTTGAGAATCACTAAAGTAAGAATGACAACTGTGGTGGAAAGATCACGCAAGAACAGGTCAAAGGTCACTAATTAAGCCACGAACTACTTAAAAGTGGCATATCTCTTGAACTAAATTATACACCAAGTTGAAATCGGTCTCTAAATGAAGAAAGAGTAAAGAAGCACCACTGGGATGTCAAAACTTTTAAGAATGTTACTCCTAACTGGGTCAAATTTAGGAAAAAACACCTAAAAATGTACCTACCTGACCCGCAGGGTAATTACCATGTTGATTAACATGAAAGGTACAAGTACAAAAACCACTGTGGATTTGTAGATGGTGGTCATCTGAATATAAATCCCCAACTGAAGAACGGTAATTGATGGGGGAAGAACACTTAAGAATAGGTCAAAGGTAAAAAGACGTCTAAATGGGGAAAGAGATAATTCAACTATTCTATAAAATTCCCTCGTTGGAGTAGGCCTCTATTCCGGGCCCCAACTAGATATTATGTGGCATGCCCTGTAGCATGAGCACTTGTTGCATGAGGAGCCAGCTGGGTGCCATAATCCAGTTTTCAAAAAACAAAACACTGATTCAGTGTAAGCCTGGGTTGTCTTGTGTACACTAGAGAGGTTTAGTTACAAGTTTTGAGACAAACTTCTGATTTCTGAAGTGTAGAATTGTGAATGACGCCATCACCATCTGCGCAGGTCTGCAGGAACGTATGGTGGCTTAGTAGCCGCTAATCTTGAGAAAGTGGCTACTATGCCAGGAGACAGAGTCGACATAGTTTTTGACGCGTACCCTATTCCGTCTATCAAGGAGAGTGAACGGGCTAGAAGATGTCTTGGTGAGATGGAGAAGCGGGAGTATGTTATATCTGGTGCCGAGCAAAAGTGCCCAAAGAACATTGGTGACTGCCTACAGTCCAGATCATTGAAGGAGGCACTACCAAAGTTCCTAGGTGAAGAATAGGTGGCACGGCACTATGCGAGATTGATCAACTGCAAGCATGTGTACCTCTCTTACCTTGTTGTCTGCTTTCACTTCTACGTCTAAGGAGACATAGTAGTTAGAGTAGTCGTTGAAGACTTGAAGACAAACCACGAAGAAGAGAACACACTAATATGTGCTCATATAAAATCTATGGACGATGGAACTGTCCAGAATATGGTCGTGAGAGCATGCGACACCAGTATTACAGTCATACTGGTCCATCATTCCTGGAACATTCGACAATTGGAAAGAAGCTTTCCGATGCCCTGCCTGCTTTCCACTCCTTTACAGGATTGGATTACACTTCTGCCTTTGTCAGAAAGGGCAAGGTACGCCCATTCAAGCAGCTGGAAAAGGACTTGCGCACAAACAGCATTTGCAAAAATGGCGCAAGGAAACCTGAGCGAGAAGACTACAAAAGCTGTAATATCTTTCTCAACATCTATGTATGGCGCGAAGACAACGGGGGCAGCCCTATCCTTGGACGCACATCGGCACCAAGTGTTTGAGAAAAGCTTTGGGCCAAAGTAAACAACCAAATATAAGCGTCAAGTCCGACATTCCTATACCATTCGTAGTCCGTAAAGGGCGTTCCAAGTCGATAATCGCAAGATCCATTTCCACAACAACGTTTAACACTAACTCCCGAAGACAAAGGTATGTAAGAAATTATACAAAGGCCCACTGAAGAAATTAAGAGCCATCAATGCGACATTTCTTCCACCCTGTAAGGCAGATATATTTCCCAACTTATCCGACGAGCGTCATCCGCAGGTTGCCGGCAGACCGCAACAAACGACGCCCAACTTATCCGACGAGTGTCTTTTGTTGCGGTCTGTCAGCAACCTGCGGATGGTCGTGGGTTTCCCCCGGGCTCTGCCCGGTTTCCACCCACCATACTGCTGGCCGCCGTCGTGTAAGTGAAATATTCTTGAGTACGGCGTAAAACACCAATCAAATAAATAAAATAAATCTTTTGTTGCAAGAATGTGGGCTAATGCGCACGCTACTGACATCCAGCAACATCCTACAACATCCAAGCCCTTTTAAATCTTTTGTGCTAAAACATCTGTGATCATTTCTTCCTGGTTATACAAGAGGTAGCACTTGAGTCAGTTTATTGGGCTATTGTGCAATGGTTAACATTAACAACAGATACGATATATCCAAGCCCTTTTAAATCTTTAGTGCTAAAACATTTGTGACACTATTGGCAACAATATCCATGTTGTTTTAAACGTGTACCTTCCATGTTAATTAAAATGTTAAGTAGAGGTCATTGGGTGTGGTATGACCTTTGACCTATTCTTAAGTGACGTTCCAGGGGCCTCCGTAGCTTAGTCGGTTAGCGCGCTAGCGCAGCGTAATGACCCAGGAGCCTCTCACCAATGTGGTCGCTGTGAGTTCAAGTCCAGCTCATGCTGGCTTCCTCTCCGGCCGTAAGTGGGAAGGTCTGCAAGCAACCTGCGGATGGTCGTGGGTTTCCCCCGGGCTCGGCCCGGTTTCCACCCACCATAATGCTGGCCGCCGTAGTATAAGTGAAATATTCTTGAGTACGGCGTAAAACACCAATCAAATAAATAAATAAATAAATTAAGTGACGTTCCCACCTCAGTTTCCGTTCTTCATTTGGTGATTTATATTCAGATGACCACCATCTACAAATCCACAGTGGTTTCGTACTTGTACTTTTCATGTTAATTAAAATGGTAATTAGCCTGGGGTCAAGTAGGTACATTTTTAGGTATTTTTTCCTAAATTTAACCCAGTTAGGAGTAACATTTCTGGGAGTTTTGACATCCCAGTGGTGCTTTTTTACTCTCTCTTCATTTACAGATCAATTTAAACTTGGTGTATAATTTAGTTCAAGAGATATGCCACTTTTAAGTAGTTCGTGGCTTAATTAGTGACCTTTGACCTGTTCTTACGTGATCTTTCCACCACAGTTGTCATTCTTACTTTAGTGATTCTCAACCAGGCAACCACCCTGTACATTCCTGATTTGGTTCCACACTTGTAACTTTCATTTTAATTAAAACCTGAAGTAGTGATAAATAACGTCGTTCTTAAGTGATCTTTCCACCTGAAATTCCATTCTTACCTTGCAGATTTGGATTAAGTGTGCTGCCCATAATCATTTGGTATAGAAATGAAATTTGTACCTTTCATGTTAATTAAATCCAATTTGGGGGGTTTTCGGGTGACGTCCCCTATCACACCCACCCGCTACTGAACGTAAGAATGACTGTTCTGTGTTAAGGCTGGGTAGTAGTACACCCCCTTCACCTTAACCTTTTGTACCTTCCATGTTAATTAAACCTCGCCCAGCTCCCAGACTGCAAAGCCCACCGGCCAGTAATATTCGCCAGTATTTACGAGCTTCTCTTTCACTATCGTCAAGACTTGACTGAAACTTTGCCTACTTCACATGAAACCATAGTCATCCATTTGTTTTTTATCCAGCGTCATTATTTCACACGGCTGTAAACGTTGGCGCCGTAAAATCCTCCAGCGTCACGGAGGCGTCCGGACTGGCGGCCAGCAGGCGCCATCCTGGCATCCTCTACACTCACAACGATTCCGGCGGCCAGTCCCGCCTCTCCGCCATTGATGCTAACACTGGCAAGAGGATTGCCACGCTGACCATACGACAGGCGGACAATGAGGACTGGGAGGACATTGTCGTGGGACGGTGCGTCAACCAAGCAGGGAATCCCACGACCACCCCCAGAGAAACCCACGCACATCTGCAAGGAAACACCACAAGAAAACCCATACTAATAGGCCGGAAAACTCACGACCACCCACAGGAAAACTCACAACCACACGCAGGGAAACCCACAACCATCCACAGGGACACTCACTATCATCAACAGGAAAACCCAAGCCAATCCGCAAGGAAACTCATACCAGTTCGCAGGGAAACTCACGGCCACCCGCAGGGAAATCCACACCTATCTGCAGGGAAACACACATGCACCAATCCGCAGGGAAGCTCACTACCACACCTACCTGCAAGGAAACCCACGACCATGGATATGCATGTATGATTGGAAATATATTATGTATTGGAGAACGGACTAGCAACAGTTAATTCTTCAGAAAGAATCGACAAAGCGCGGAGCGTTACGTTGTATGGTTGATCTTTTGTAACGGTGTTACATGAAATTTTAGTGCAACAGCGTTAGATCTTTTAGCTAATGGCCGTTCAGTCGGTTATACTCTATATAGGTTACTACATGAGCATGTATGGGTGTGCAGGATTATAAGCAGTGACTCAGTCTATCATTATTTATGCGGAAAAGTAAATCTGAATTGATTAAAGTTTGCATATAATCTGGGAAAGTGTGATAGTAGATTATACATTGAGATGACATAGCCAGTGTCATTCAAGGCGCCTCGCAAAATTGTACACTACACGATGTGACATAGCCATTGCCAATCAAGGCGCCTCGCAAAATTGTATACAACTCGATGTGACATAGTCAGCGCCATTCCAGACTCCTCACAAAATTGTATACAACACGATGTGACATAGCCAGTGTCATTCAAGACACCTCACAAAAACTGTACACAATTCGATGTGACATAGTCAGCGCCATTCCAGACTCCTCACAAAATTTAACACAACTCGATGTAACATAGTCAGTGCCATTCAAGACTCCTCACAAAACTGTACACAAACTCGATGTGACATAGTCAGTGGCATTCAAGACCTCTCACAAAATTGTATACAACACGATGTGAAATATCCAGTGTCATTCAGGCGCCATACAAAATTGTATAAAACACGATGTGACATAGTCAGTGCCATTCCAGACCCCTCAAAAAATTGTACACAACTCGATGTGACATAGTCAGTGCCATTCCAGACTCTTCACAAAATTGTACACAAACTCGATGTGACATAGTCAGTGGCATTCAAGACCTCTCACAAAATTGTATACAACACGATGTGAAATATCCAGTGTGATTTCCAGGCGCCATACAAAATTGTATAAAACACGATGTGACATAGTCAGTGCCATTCCAGACCCCTCAAAAAATTGTACACAACTCGATGTGACATAGTCAGTGCCATTCCAGACCCCTCACAAAATTGTACACAAATTCGATGTGACATAGTCAGTGCCATTCAAGACCCCTCACAACATTGTACACAACACGATGTGACATAGCCAGTGTCATTCCAGGCGCCATGCAAAATTGTATACAACACGATGTGGCATAGTCAGTGCCATTCCACACACCTCACAAAATTGTACACAAACTCGATGTGACATAGTTAGTGCCATTCCAGACCCCTCACAAAATTGTACACAAACTTGATGTGACATAGTCAGTGCCATTCTAGACCCCTCACAAAATTGTACACAACACCATGTGACATAGTCAGTGTCATTCAAGACCCCTCACAAAACTGTACACAAACTCGATGTGACATATTCAGTGCCATTTCAGACTCCTCACAAAATTGTACACAACTCGATGTGACATAGTCAGTGCCATTCCAGAAACCCCACAAAATTGAACACAAACTCGATGTGACATAGTCAGCGCCATTCCAGACCCCTCACAAAATTGTACACAAACTCGATGTGACATAGTCAGTTCCATTCAAGACCCCTCACAAAACTGTACACAAACTCGATGTGACATAGTCAGTGCCATTCAAGACCCCTCACAAAATTGTACACAAACTCGATGTGACATAGTCAGTGCCATACCAGAAACCCCACAAAATTGAACACAAACTCGATGTGACATAGTCAGCGCCATTCCAGACCCCTCACAAAATTGTACACAAACTCGACGTGACATAGTCAGTTCCATTCAAGACCCCTCACAAAACTGTACACAAACTCGATGTGACATAGTCAGTGACATTCAAGACCCCTCACAAAATTGTACACAAACTCGATGTGACATAGTCAGATCCATTCAAGAACCCTCACAAAACTGTACACAAACTGGATGTGACATAGTCAGTGCCTTTCAAGACCCCTCAAAAAATTGTACACAAACTCGATGTGACATAGTCAGTTCCATTCAAGACCTCTCGCAAAACTGTACACAAACTCGATGTGACATAATCAGTGCTATTCCAGACTCCTCACAAAATTGTATACAACACGAAGTGACATAGCTAGTGTCATTCCAGGCGCCATGCAAAATTGTATACAACACGATGTGACATAGTGAGTGCCATTCCAGACTCCTCACAAAATTGTACACAACATGATGTGACATAGTCAGTGCCATTCAAGACCCCTCACAAAATTGTACACAAGCTCGATGTGACATAGTCAGTGCCATTCAAGACCCCTCACAAAATTGAACACAACTCGACGTGACATAGTCAGTTCCTTTCAAGACCTCTCTCAAAACTGTACACAAACTCGATGTGACATAATCAGTGCTATTCCAGACTCCTCACAAAATTGTATACAACACGAAGTGACATAGCTAGTGTCATTCCAGGCGCCATGCAAAATTGTATACAACACGATGTGACATAGCCAGTGCCATTCCAGACCCCTCACAAAATTGTACACAACACCATGTGACATAGTCAGTGTCATTCAAGACCCCTCACAAAACTGTACACAAACTCGATGTGACATATTCAGTGCCATTTCAGACTCCTCACAAAATTGTACACAACTCGATGTGACATAGTCAGTGCCATTCCAGACCCCTCACAAAATTGAACACAAACTCGATGTGACATAGTCAGCGCCATTCCAGACCCCTCACAAAATTGTACACAACTCGATGTGACATAGTCAGTGCCTTTCCAGAAACCCCACAAAATTGAACACAAACTCGATGTGACATAGTCAGCGCCATTCCAGACCCCTCACAAAATTGTACACAAACTCGACGTGACATAGTCAGTGCCATTCAAGACCCCTCACAAAACTGTACACAAACTCGATGTGACATAGTCAGTGACATTCAAGACCCCTCACAAAACTGTACACAAACTCGATGTGACATAGTCAGTGCCATTCAAGACCCCTCACAAAATTGTACACAAACTCGATGTGACATAGTCAGTTCCATTCAAGACCCCTCACAAAACTGTACACAAACTCGATGTGACATAGTTAGTGCCTTTGAAGACCCCTCACAAAACTGTACACAAACTCGATGTGACATAGTCAGTTCCATTCAAGACCTCTCGCAAAACTGTACACAAACTCGATGTGACATAATCAGTGCTATTCAAGACTCCTCACAAAATTGTATACAACACGAAGTGACATAGCTAGTGTCATTCCAGGCGCCATGCAAAATTGTATACAACACGATGTGACATAGCCAGTGGCATTCTAGACCCCTCACAAAATTGTACACAACACCATGTGACATAGTCAGTGTCATTCACGACCCCTCACAAAACTGTACACAAACTCGATGTGACATATTCAGTGCCATTTCAGACTCCTCACAAAATTGTACACAACTCGATGTGACATAGTCAGTGCCATTCCAGAAACCCCACAAAATTGAACACAAACTCGATGTGACATAGTCAGCGCCATTCCAGACCCCTCACAAAACTGTACACAAACTCGATGTGACATAGTCAGTTCCATTCAAGACCCCTCACAAAATTGTACACAAACTCGATGTGACATAGTCAGTTCCATTCAAGACCCCTCACAAAACTGTACACAAACTCGATGTGACATAGTCAGTGCCATTCAAGACCCCTCACAAAATTGTACACAACTCGATGTAACATAGTCAGTGCCATACCAGAAACCCCACAAAATTGAACACAAACTCGATGTGACATAGTCAGCGCCATTCAAGACCCCTCACAAAATTGTACACAAACTCGACGTGACATAGTCAGTTCCATTCAAGACCCCTCACAAAACTGTACACAAACTCGATGTGACATAGTCAGTGACATTCAAGACCCCTCACAAAATTGTACACAAACTCGATGTGACATAGTCAGTTCCATTCAAGACCCCTCACAAAACTGTACACAAACTGGATGTGACATAGTCAGTGCCTTTCAAGACCCCTCAAAAAATTGTACACAAACTCGATGTGACATAGTCAGTTCCATTCAAGACCTCTCGCAAAACTGTACACAAACTCGATGTGACATAATCAGTGCTATTCCAGACTCCTCACAAAATTGTATACAACACGAAGTGACATAGCTAGTGTCATTCCAGGTGCCATGCAAAATTGTATACAACACGATGTGACATAGTCAGTGCCATTCCAGACTCCTCACAAAATTGTACACAACATGATGTGACATAGTCAGTGCCATTCAAGACCCCTCACAAAATTGTACACAAACTCGATGTGACATAGTCAGTGCCATTCAAGACCCCTCACAAAATTGTACACAACTCGACGTGACATAGTCAGTTCCATTCAAGACCTCTCGCAAAACTGTACACAAACTCGATGTGACATAATCAGTGCTATTCCAGACTCCTCACAAAATTGTATACAACACGAAGTGACATAGCTAGTGTCATTCCAGGCGCCATGCAAAATTGTATACAACACGATGTGACATAGCCAGTGCCATTCCAGACCCCTCACAAAATTGTACACAACACCATGTGACATAGTCAGTGTCATTCAAGACCCCTCACAAAACTGTACACAAACTCGATGTGACATATTCAGTGCCATTTCAGACTTCTCACAAAATTGTACACAACTCGATGTGACATAGTCAGTGCCATTCCAGAAACCCCACAAAATTGAACACAAACTCGATGTGATATAGTCAGCGCCATTCCAGACCCCTCACAAAATTGTACACAAACTCGACGTGACATAGTCAGTTCCATTCAAGACCCCTCACAAAACTGTACACAAACTCCATGTGACATAGTCAGTGACATTCAAGACCCCTCACAAAACTGTACACAAACTCGATGTGACATAGTCAGTGCCATTCAAGACCCCTCACAAAATTGTACACAAACTCGATGTGACATAGTCAGTTCCATTCAAGACCCCTCACAAAACTGTACACAAACTCGATGTGACATAGTTAGTGCCTTTGAAGACCCCTCACAAAATTGTACACAAACTCGATGTGACATAGTCAGTTCCATTCAAGACCTCTCGCAAAACTGTACACAAACTCGATGTGACATAATCAGTGCTATTCCAGACTCCTCACAAAATTGTATACAACACGAAGTGACATAGCTAGTGTCATTCCAGGCGCCATGCAAAATTGTATACAACACGATGTGACATAGTCAGTGCCATTCCAGACTACTCACAAAATTGTACACAACATGATGTGACATAGTCAGTGTCATTCAAGACCCCTCACAAAACTGTACACAGACTCGATGTGACATAGTCAGTGCCATTCAAGACCCCTCACAAAATTGTACACAAACTCGATGTGACATAGTCAGTGCCATTCAAGACCCCTCACAAAATTGTACACAAACTCGATGTGACATAGTCAGTTCCATTCAAGACCTCTCGCAAAACTGTACACAAACTCGATGTGACATAATCAGTGCTATTCCAGACTCCTCACAAAATTGTATACAACATGAAGTGACATAGCTAGTGTCATTCCAGGCGCCATGCAAAATTGTATACAACACGATGTGACATAGTGAGTGCCATTCCAGACTCCTCACAAAATTGTACACAACATGATGTGACATACTCAGTGTCATTCAAGACCCCTCACAAAACTGTACACAGACTCGATGTGACATAGTCAGTGCCATTTCAGACTCCTCACAAAATTATACACAACTCGATGTGACATAGTCAGTGCCATTCAAGACCCCTCACAAAACTGTACACAAACTCGATGTGACATATTTAGTGCCATTCCAGACTCCTCACAAAATTGTACACAAACTCGATGTGACATAATCAGTGCTATTCCAGACTCCTCACAAAATTGTATACAACACGAAGTGACATAGCTAGTGTCATTCCAGGCGCCATGCAAAATTGTATACAACACGATGTGACATAGTGAGTGCCATTCCAGACTCCTCACAAAATTGTACACAACATGATGTGACATAGTCAGTGCCATTCAAGACCCCTCACAAAATTGTACACAAGCTCGATGTGACATAGTCAGTGCCATTCAAGACCCCTCACAAAATTGAACACAACTCGACGTGACATAGTCAGTTCCTTTCAAGACCTCTCTCAAAACTGTACACAAACTCGATGTGACATAATCAGTGCTATTCCAGACTCCTCACAAAATTGTATACAACACGAAGTGACATAGCTAGTGTCATTCCAGGCGCCATGCAAAATTGTATACAACACGATGTGACATAGCCAGTGCCATTCCAGACCCCTCACAAAATTGTACACAACACCATGTGACATAGTCAGTGTCATTCAAGACCCCTCACAAAACTGTACACAAACTCGATGTGACATATTCAGTGCCATTTCAGACTCCTCACAAAATTGTACACAACTCGATGTGACATAGTCAGTGCCATTCCAGACCCCTCACAAAATTGAACACAAACTCGATGTGACATAGTCAGCGCCATTCCAGACCCCTCACAAAATTGTACACAACTCGATGTGACATAGTCAGTGCCTTTCCAGAAACCCCACAAAATTGAACACAAACTCGATGTGACATAGTCAGCGCCATTCCAGACCCCTCACAAAATTGTACACAAACTCGACGTGACATAGTCAGTGCCATTCAAGACCCCTCACAAAACTGTACACAAACTCGATGTGACATAGTCAGTGACATTCAAGACCCCTCACAAAACTGTACACAAACTCGATGTGACATAGTCAGTGCCATTCAAGACCCCTCACAAAATTGTACACAAACTCGATGTGACATAGTCAGTTCCATTCAAGACCCCTCACAAAACTGTACACAAACTCGATGTGACATAGTTAGTGCCTTTGAAGACCCCTCACAAAACTGTACACAAACTCGATGTGACATAGTCAGTTCCATTCAAGACCTCTCGCAAAACTGTACACAAACTCGATGTGACATAATCAGTGCTATTCAAGACTCCTCACAAAATTGTATACAACACGAAGTGACATAGCTAGTGTCATTCCAGGCGCCATGCAAAATTGTATACAACACGATGTGACATAGCCAGTGGCATTCTAGACCCCTCACAAAATTGTACACAACACCATGTGACATAGTCAGTGTCATTCACGACCCCTCACAAAACTGTACACAAACTCGATGTGACATATTCAGTGCCATTTCAGACTCCTCACAAAATTGTACACAACTCGATGTGACATAGTCAGTGCCATTCCAGAAACCCCACAAAATTGAACACAAACTCGATGTGACATAGTCAGCGCCATTCCAGACCCCTCACAAAACTGTACACAAACTCGATGTGACATAGTCAGTTCCATTCAAGACCCCTCACAAAATTGTACACAAACTCGATGTGACATAGTCAGTTCCATTCAAGACCCCTCACAAAACTGTACACAAACTCGATGTGACATAGTCAGTGCCATTCAAGACCCCTCACAAAATTGTACACAACTCGATGTAACATAGTCAGTGCCATACCAGAAACCCCACAAAATTGAACACAAACTCGATGTGACATAGTCAGCGCCATTCAAGACCCCTCACAAAATTGTACACAAACTCGACGTGACATAGTCAGTTCCATTCAAGACCCCTCACAAAACTGTACACAAACTCGATGTGACATAGTCAGTGACATTCAAGACCCCTCACAAAATTGTACACAAACTCGATGTGACATAGTCAGTTCCATTCAAGACCCCTCACAAAACTGTACACAAACTGGATGTGACATAGTCAGTTCCATTCAAGACCTCTCGCAAAACTGTACACAAACTCGATGTGACATAATCAGTGCTATTCCAGACTCCTCACAAAATTGTATACAACACGAAGTGACATAGCTAGTGTCATTCCAGGCGCCATGCAAAATTGTATACAACACGATGTGACATAGCCAGTGCCATTCCAGACCCCTCACAAAATTGTACACAACACCATGTGACATAGTCAGTGTCATTCAAGACCCCTCACAAAACTGTACACAAACTCGATGTGACATATTCAGTGCCATTTCAGACTTCTCACAAAATTGTACACAACTCGATGTGACATAGTCAGTGCCATTCCAGAAACCCCACAAAATTGAACACAAACTCGATGTGATATAGTCAGCGCCATTCCAGACCCCTCACAAAATTGTACACAAACTCGACGTGACATAGTCAGTTCCATTCAAGACCCCTCACAAAACTGTACACAAACTCCATGTGACATAGTCAGTGACATTCAAGACCCCTCACAAAACTGTACACAAACTCGATGTGACATAGTCAGTGCCATTCAAGACCCCTCACAAAATTGTACACAAACTCGATGTGACATAGTCAGTTCCATTCAAGACCCCTCACAAAACTGTACACAAACTCGATGTGACATAGTTAGTGCCTTTGAAGACCCCTCACAAAATTGTACACAAACTCGATGTGACATAGTCAGTTCCATTCAAGACCTCTCGCAAAACTGTACACAAACTCGATGTGACATAATCAGTGCTATTCCAGACTCCTCACAAAATTGTATACAACACGAAGTGACATAGCTAGTGTCATTCCAGGCGCCATGCAAAATTGTATACAACACGATGTGACATAGTCAGTGCCATTCCAGACTACTCACAAAATTGTACACAACATGATGTGACATAGTCAGTGTCATTCAAGACCCCTCACAAAACTGTACACAGACTCGATGTGACATAGTCAGTGCCATTCAAGACCCCTCACAAAATTGTACACAAACTCGATGTGACATAGTCAGTGCCATTCAAGACCCCTCACAAAATTGTACACAAACTCGATGTGACATAGTCAGTTCCATTCAAGACCTCTCGCAAAACTGTACACAAACTCGATGTGACATAATCAGTGCTATTCCAGACTCCTCACAAAATTGTATACAACATGAAGTGACATAGCTAGTGTCATTCCAGGCGCCATGCAAAATTGTATACAACACGATGTGACATAGTGAGTGCCATTCCAGACTCCTCACAAAATTGTACACAACATGATGTGACATACTCAGTGTCATTCAAGACCCCTCACAAAACTGTACACAGACTCGATGTGACATAGTCAGTGCCATTTCAGACTCCTCACAAAATTATACACAACTCGATGTGACATAGTCAGTGCCATTCAAGACCCCTCACAAAACTGTACACAAACTCGATGTGACATATTTAGTGCCATTCCAGACTCCTCACAAAATTGTACACAAACTCGATGTGACATAGTCAGTGCCATTCCAGACTCCTCACAAAATTGTACACAACTCGATGTGACATAGTCAGTGCCATTCAAGACCCCTCACAAAGCTGTACACAAACTCGATGTGACATAGTCAGTGCCATTCCAGACTCCTCACAAAATTGTACACAACACCATGTGACATAGTCAGCGCCATCGCAAAATTGTCAACAAAACGATCT
Organism: Liolophura sinensis; assembly: GCF_032854445.1. Lineage (NCBI taxonomy): Eukaryota > Metazoa > Mollusca > Polyplacophora > Chitonida > Chitonidae > Liolophura > Liolophura sinensis. The sequence goes on along the minus strand of NC_088297.1, from coordinate 23,951,403 downwards.
TCAGTCATTATGTTTTCTTAAATAGCCCAGGCATCATTTTGAAAACAGCTATGTATTGCAAAATCATCTATGATAACTACCTTATGTGGTCATTCAAACACAGTGTGTGCTTTACTGGATTTTAGACGTTCGGAAAACTTTTGGAAAATATGCTCTCGAGAAGATCTTAGAAAATCACTGATATTTGTGGAATTTCTTTCATAACAAAAAATGTGTGAAAACGTTTGCGGTATTTGTAGACACACTTCCATGCCAGCTGTCATCTGAAGTTAATATGAAGTTTGTTGTCATAGTTCTACACCAAAAATTATTATTTACGGTACCGCTACATGTAAACACAAGAATAAGTTTACCACAACATGCGACTATACTCATCAAGGGCGGCTGACCCGAACTGAAACCGTCTGAGACAACAATAAAAAAAAATGATATATGATATGGAATAAATGATCTTTCATTGCTTTTTTACAGGTGTTTGCTTCATTTTCTCCCTATAACTAACATGTAAACAGGCTTTTTGTCACGTGCTATCTTAGCTCTCCGATGTAACCTTTGCGTTTTCTTCCTAGGCACGTACCAATACCGCATTCATCATTCAAATATGATTTATCTACATTTGTATCTTAGATATACACCTACAATAGCTTGATTTAGTAGTAATGGCAATAACAACAAACAACAGCGTCATTTAGGTTTTCTGGGTCTATAACAAGAAAGATATATTTCTGTTTATAAGGTTTTCCTGTCTTCAAAATAGATCATCATGGTTGTTCCAATTTCCAGTGATTCAAAAATCTGGAGACATGGTATTGACCGTGCACCGATGAGGCTGTTAAGGCTTACCTCGGGTAAAGCTTTTGGTGTCATGTGGTATCGGGATGACAAGGGTGAGTAACACACCTGACACAGTGGACTATATGGATCGTTCTGATCTGTGTTGCGGTGTTACAGTTGGACAGAGGAAAACTGAGAGAGCTGGGTCGTCCTGATCTCTGTTGCGGTCTTACAGTTGGACAGAGGAAAACTGAGAGAGCTGGGTCCTTCTGATGGGTGTTGCGGTGTTACAGTTGGACAGAGGAAAACTGACAGAATTGGATCGTTCTGATGTGTTTTGTCGTGTTACAGGCGGAAAGAGGTAAACTGACTGAATTGGATCGTTCTGATGTTTGTTGTCGTGTTACAGGTGGAAACAGCAAAACCGACTTATTTCCTCGCCATTTAACCTATTTAAATTAATGGAAGATGAAGAAGTTATACCCAGTCTTCTATCGCGCATGTACATGTAAAGAGATATATTTCTAACAGAAATTAGGTTGTGATCCTTAATTGCCTTGTGGGTATTAGCGTTAATTAAAATCGTCTTTTCTACAAAGTCACGGGGTATTTTTATGTGGCAAAAAACTGCCAAAATCATAAACGTGTATAGAAAACAATTTTCTACAGCGCTCCCTCTAGTATGGTGTGGGCACACCTTTGTGATGATCAGTGATTTTTTATGAATAATTAGCTTTCTGAGAAATGCTCATACATAGAGAGAGAGAGAGAGAGAGACAGAGAGAGAGAGAGAGAGAGAGAAAGAGAGAGAGAGGGAAGGAGAGAATATTTATATTCAATGCCTGTACACGCAGTATGTGAAGACATGTAAACGTCGTGTATTTCGCAACTGTTGATGGGCACATTGTCTATGGACTTGTTGGTAACTAAGTACAAACAATTAAAATAAAAGAAGTTACTCTTGACCAAATCTATATATGCATAGATAATATATAATCATATCTATAACTATTTTTCGCAGACGTCACATTAACCCTGATATGTTTTTTAGATATATCCAGGTGGAGTATAGGTGAGACAATATCGCGTGTCTGGTATCTCTTGCATGGTGTGTCCTGTTGCCTCGGAAGATTTCGGGATTAAAAGTCGACTTATAGAGTGCGGTATCCAAACAAACCAGAAACATTACAATTGCCTCTTGTATCTTCCAAAGTAACTAAATATATATGTTTTGTTCTCAGTGTAAATATTGTGTTTGACGACTGTATATACATGTGACTTGTACATAAGTTTATTTCTCTCTGCATGGTGAAAGGTTAAAATCTGACTTCGTCTTAAAGACGATCGACCAAATAAAGCTTGTAATGGTTTAGTGTTGTGTCAGCTTATTATATTAATGAAACAGTCCTAACAAACTTGAGATAAATGTAATACTTCTGGCTCATTAAAGATCCAGTTAATTGTTTAATTCTGTACTAAGCATTATATTATGAATACCACAGTAAAACTAGTGTGTGGAGGAAACCACTGCACATCACCAGGAATATGACAGAGGAAACTACTGCACATCACCAGGAATATGACAGAGGAAACTACTGCACATCACCAGGAATATGACAGTGGAAACTACTGCACATCACCAGGAATATGACAGAGGAAACCACTGCACATCACCAGGAATATGACAGAGGAAACTACTGCACATCACCAGGAATATGACAGAGGAAACTACTGCACATCACCAGGAATATGACAGTGGAAACTACAGCACATCATTAGGAATATGAAGGAGGAAACTACTGCACATCACCAGGAATATGACGGAAGAAACTACAGCACATCACCAGGAATATGACGGAAGAAACTACTGCACATCACCAGGAATATGACAGTGGAAACTACTGCACATCACCAGGAATATGACGGAGGAGACTACAGCACATCACCAGGAATATGACGGATGAAACTACCGCAAATCCCCAGGAATATGACGGAGGAAACTACAGCACATCCCCAGGAATATGACGGAAGAAACTACTGCACATCACCAGGAATATGACGGAGGAAACTACAGCACATCACCAGGAATATGACGGAGGAAACCACTGCACATCACAAAGAATATGACGGTGGAAATTACCGCACATCACCAGGAATATGACGGAGGAAACTACAGCACATCACCAGGAATGCGAATGTGGAAACTACAGCACATCACCAGGAATATGACAGAGGAAACTACTGCACATCACCAGGAATATGAAGGAGGAAACTACCGCACATCACAAGAAATATGACGGAGGAAACTACAGCACATCACCAGGAATATGACGGAGGAAACTACCGCACATCACCAGGAATATGACAGTGGAAACTACAGCACATCACCAGGAATATGACGGAGGAAACTAATGCACATCACCAGGAATATGACGGAGGAAACTACTGCACATCACCAGGAATATGACAGAGGAAACTACAGCACATCACCAGGAATATGACGGAGGAAACTACAGCACATCACCAGGAATATGAAGGAGGAAACTATTGTACATCACCAGGAATATGACGGAGGAAACTACCGCACATCACCAGGAATATGACGGAGGAAACTACCGCACATCAGCATGAATATGACAGTGGAAACTAATGCACATCACCAGGAATATGACGGTGGAAACTACCGCACATTACCAGGAATATGACAGTGGAAACTACCGCACATTACCAGGAATATGACAGTGGAAACTACAGCACATTACCAGGAATATGACAGTGGAAACTACAGCACATCACCAGAAATATGACGGAGGAAACTACTGCACATCACCAGGAATATGACAGTGGAAACTACAGCACATCACCAGGAATATGACGGAGGAAACTACTGCACATCACCAGGAATATGACGGAAGAAACTACTGCACATCACCAGGAATATGACGGAGGAAACTACAGCACATCACCAGGAATATGACGGAGGAAACCACCCCGCATCACCAAGAATATGACGGTGGAAATTACCGCACATCACCAGGAATATGACGGAGGAAACTACAGCACATCACCAGGAATGCGAATGTGGAAACTACAGCACATCACCAAGAATATGACAGAGGAAACTACTGCACTTCACCAGGAATATGACGGAGGAAACTACCGCACATCACCAGGAATATGACAGTGGAAACTACAGCACATCACCAGAAACATGACGGAGGAAACTACCGCACATCACCAGGAATATGACAGTGGAAACTACAGCACATCACTAGGAATATGAAGGAGGAAACTACTGCACATCACCAGGAATATGAAGGAGGAAACTACAGCACATCACCAGGAATATGACGGAGGAAACTACAGCACATCACCAGGAATGCGAATGTGGAAACTACAGCACATCACCAGGAATATGACAGAGGAAACTACTGCACATCACCAGGAATATGACGGAGGATACTACCGCACATCACCAGGAATATGACAGTGGAAACTACAGCACATCACCAGAAATATGACGGAGGAAACTACCGCACATCACCAGGAATATGACAGTGGAAACTACTGCACATCACCAGGAATATGACGGCGGAAACTACTGCACATCACCAGGAATATGACGGAGGAAACTACTGCACATCACCAGGAATTTGACGGTGGAAACTACAGCACATCACCAGGAATTTGACGGTGGAAACTACCGCACATCACCAGGAATATGACGGATGAAACTACCGCACACAACCAGGAATATGACGGATGAAACTACTGCACATCACCAGGAATATGGAGGAGGAAACTACCGCACATCACTAGGGATATGACAGAAGAAACTACTGCACATCACCAGGAATATGACAGAGGAAACTACCGCACATCACCAGGAATATGACGGAGGAAATTACCGCACATTACCAGAAATATGACATACTTCCTTACTTAAGATACCACTACCTGGCCCCGACTGGATAAAATAGATCTGAAAAACTGGACGTGCTATTGGTTTATGGAAGATAATAATCCATAATATTCATATAATTAATACAGTTAATAATTTCAAAAAAGTTGGGAAAATGCGGGATGTGTCGGACAACGTTTATTGTTTTCAAAATTTTCCCCGAGGACTTTTTTGCTACATCTTCAAACTCAGGACGTTTGTCAGGTGTGTGCGAATGAGCGGTTGTTCTATCCTGAGTCTGCTAGGTTTCCTGGAACCATCAACGACTACATTTGTAGAACTGGATTATACTTGACTACTGCGTTGAAAGCCAATGCAGCCAAAAGACACATAAACTATTGCAATCATCATCGGGTTGTAGACGTGACCTTTGCGTTGTGGCATCTTTGGAGTTCCCTGTTACCAAACACACACACTAGTGAAGTGTTGATTATTCAAGGTCAATTTAACTTAACAGTTTAAAATTCCAAATTCCGTTACAATTTGACAGTTTTGGTCTTATATCGTGGTACAAGGAATTTCTTCAAATACAACATTTAAAAAATCTACTGCACGAAGAATGAAAGCAGAGCAGCGATGAAAGTGTGACAGTTGGCACATTATCTCGGTAAGCATTAAAATACAGCTTCTTCTCAGTTTACCTCCGTTTGGGCTTTAGTTAAACTGTTTATATAAATGAAATAGAATATTATAAGACAGGTCAACTTTCAAAATAGTATATTTAACACCGACATTGTGGGGGTAACGTATCACCTTCAACAGAGTAAATGTTTTTATCTGAGAAACAAGCTATATATACACAATAGTACCTACTTTATTGGTTCCTGTCTGCATAACTTTTAATGCATACGGCGTGACACCAATCCAGTAGGCCAATACCAAGGCTAACATAGAGATTTGTGGAACAACTCACGGCCAAAAAAACTTAATTTAAAATGAAAAAGAACACACAAAGTTTGTCAGAAGGTTGGGCTTCGTTGTACAAGGAACATTCTTTGTGCGTTAGAGGGAGACATTTGTGCGAGACCATTTTAAAGGACAAGACAGCACCCCGCTAAAAAGCAGAACGCCCAAGCTTTCTAAAAAGTATCATACTTTATTAATTTAATGGGATTTCACCGAATGACATGTAGAACAAAATCGCAATACTGTATAAATGGCTTGTGTGAGTTGAGGCAGCCGTCTTGAGAATTTTACCCAATCAAACACGCTGCTATTAGATTGTTCGGCCTAAGCTGTGAAGTAGCCTTTACCCATTCACTCCATGTAGTGGCATATGATAACTCAGAACTACTGCATAAGAGATCATTTTGAGATCGTTTGCAACGATTTAATTGCATGTAAGCTAATGGCCGTTTCGCAAATTGTTGTGGGACAAGTCTGTAGCATCCGCACCACAGACGTAAAATCAGTTGATTTACAAGCCGTGTAATATTCAACGACGGTATCATAAATTATGCCAAACAGCAGCATACCGTCCCGGCACAAACCGCATTCATGTACCCAGATACATTTTTGTCGCTCATTTTCGTCTATTGTCAGCATTCTCTAAATAACAAATATGAGTTAGTGCAAAATTCATAAGTGAGACCGAATGTTTATGAGAAGACATTTCACCGCACAATGTTTAAAATTAACTAAATCTTATGATCTTATGAATTTAGTACAGCTGAGGATTTAAGTTTTTCTCCTTTGTCTTTCTCACATACTAGGGATGTCTTTTAAACTGTTTTTCTTTCATAAAATACAGTAAAATTATTAAAACGCCGGGTTCAAGTCGAAGTGCTTTCCTTGACGTCCGTGATAACTAGGTCATAGCAAGCAGAAATCGTCCCATATGTAGACACCTGTGCCCTTTAGCAAGCAGAGATCGTCACATATGCACACACCAGTGTGCTTTAGCAAACAGAAATCGGCACATATGTACACATGTGTGCTTTAGCAGACAGAAATCGTCACATCTGTAATTTCTTGTGTGCTTTAGCAAACAGAAATCGTCACATATGTACACACATCTTTACTTTGGCAAAAGAAATCGTCACACAAGTATGAATTTAGATATGTAAACAATTGTGAGGTATAACAGACAGAAGTTTGCTGACATGTACACACTTGTCTGCTTTAACAGAGAAATATTGTTACAGATGTACACACTGATATCCTCTAACAGAAGGAAGTCTTTTCATATGTGCACATTGGTGTTTTCTAACAGAGAGATTTTGTTACAGATGTACACATTGATGTGTTCTAACAGACGGAAGTCTTTTATGTACACATTGGTGTGTTTTAATAGACAGAGCTCTTGTCATACATACACTGGTGTGTTCTAACAGAGACATATGGTTTCATTTGCCCCATGATACATACACTATGTGTATGTAACAGTTTGTATGGTTGTCGTTATTTAGGTGATCTCTGTATTAAATAGCGTTGTACAGCGCGTTTTTCAGCCGTACTGAATTAGACTGCCCTTGATCCCAAAATATCCCCGACATTCTCATATTCACAAATACGCCTTAACTCAGAGGTATCCCCCATCTCCTCGTAGACACCATTCTGCTCGGCACCTGTAGGGTTTACCTGAGAAAATCAAAAGTATTACTAGAGCTAATGCTTACACAGTGTAGTTTTTACATTAAAACAAAGGATTACTTTCATAAGAAAACAGATAAATCTGTGAGGCTCATATGTTTTAATGGGATAAAGCAAAATGCATTTCACGTAAACCTACATCCAGTAGGGCAAATGTAATATAATGACTTCGTCTCGTTCTGCCCTCTGCTTCATGCTGAGTGACTGGCTAAAGTAAAACAAGGTAGGCCCATGTTAGAAGATATATAATGTGACCTAGTAATATCTGACTGACTGACTGACAGACAGACAGACAGACAGACAGACAGACAGACCTAAAGACAGACAGGCAGAAAGACCGACACACAGACAGACAGAAAGGCAGAAAATTCGACCGACAGACAGACAGACAGACAGACAGACAGACAGACAGACAGACCGACAGACAGACAGACAGACAGAAAAGCAGAAAAATCGACCGACCGACCGACAGACCGACAGACAGACAGACCGACAGACAGACAGACCGACAGACAGACAGGCCTACAGATAGACAGACAGACAGAAAGAGCGTCTTATATAGCTACTTAGTAGCAGTGACAGTAGTGTAATTGACAGGATATTGCAGAGTACAGGATGAATACCATAAATACGAGTGAGAGATGAGAATGCCAGCCCACATGACGCTTAACGTCGAATTATCACTTTTATCAGTGAACGAAATCCTGACATCCTGACAAGTGTTCAGAGGTAAGCCTGACCAAGGTTTCTTTTCGGTGACACTGATAAAACTTTTTTTGCATTCAGCATAATGAGGACACTTTTGCTTAAAATTAACCCTAACCGATAACCAAACAAGTGCAGCTGAAAAATCAACTAAAACTATCTCCTGACTGATCACGTGTGTAAAAAGAAATATATGTTAGATTATGATAATGCTGTTCTCACAGTTTTTACCACGTCCTTCTGACAATGCAAACTGGTGAATTACTGGTTGATTTTGGAACGGGGGAAATCTGCGTGGTTAGATGCTTGCCTGTTGTAATCCATTTTTGCAGCAGTTCATTTCCAAGATGTTCCGTTGGTCCCCGAGATTTTGGTGGCAAGAACCGATTGACAGTGCTCCCAGTGTGATCTTACATATCAGACCGCACATCTTCCACTGTTGGTCTGATATATGTATCAGAATGTACAGGCTTTCTTTACAGCAATGCACCAACAAAAACCTGACGTTGCAAAAGGACGTACAGTTCAAAGGGGTACAAGGAAACTAACAGTAAAATGTACAGGCCACGAATATATATAAAAGTTTTGCTAATTGCGTCCAGTCGATTATACACAATGTCTTTGGAAGAGAGTACACCTCTACTCTACAAAGCAGCCATATGAAGTGATGTCCACCAGGTGTAAAAGAAATTAGCTAGGCCTAGTCCGAATATGAATGCACAGTAAAATATCTGTGTGGAATAACTCTGAAAAAGTACTGACTGCATTTAGCGATCATAAAAAGAAAATAACAAAGAAACAAATAATAAAATTTGCAACCACAAACAATAATAACCTTGTATGTGACGTATCGAGCTTGTATCTCTTCTCTGAGTCGACTGCGAAGCCTTTTCCATTTCAGGGTAGACACTATGGCGCACACCAGGAAAATCACACAGAGAATTGACAGGACAATGACAGCGGCCAGAAGTCCCGCTGAGCCACCACAGGAGACAGGTAATTCAACCTCTGAAAATGCGAGCATTCGGAAAAGATAATGAAATAGTGAAGTGCACAGATCCGGAAATTGCAATCAGAGCCATATCTAGAGCCATTTTAGTTCCGGAAAAAGTTGGGGAGCCCAAACTAATCAAGATGTATTGAAATTAGCAAGTAAATTGAACAGAAATACGGTTGATTACGTATACATAGTTAGGTTTTTATAAGATTTCTTTCATTCACATTTATTCAAAATTTTTAAAAAAGCATCATTTTGAGCTGTGTTGTCACAACAACAGATTTGACCCTGGCAAAGAAGTAGACAAACGGTTTAAATCATGGACGTCTTATGTTTCGTTCAAAATACTCTATGGTTGACATGGGAAAGAAATTCCATTCCTTTACACAGTGTTGTCTCGTGATACATGGAAATCCTGTAACGATCTGTCAAACGTTCTGCATACAACAACAACATAAACATGACATCTCTGAACTTTGACTGGTTCGCATTTCAAATGACTGGTGTTTGTGTGTATTGTCTGCTTTCGGGTGTAAACAAAATAGCGCGTGGAAAAAACCTATCCACTCTCATTCACTTATGTCATTCATTTAAGCCAATTGTCTTTGGAGTATTCGACAGTTCCGTCACCTGACTCTCCCCTAGACGTTAGCTAAAGCTTTTGTTGTATCCTAAATTCGTACCCAATATGATGTTTTATTGTATGATGAGAGTGATTTTCATTTGCCTTACAGAGTTATGGCCCCTGAGCTAAATAGCCACTAGAGGTACACGATAGCTGAAGTTACATCACACTACAACTGCAGTCTTTTGAAATTAATGTCATCTGGTTGCCATTTGTCAATATCTCGGCCATCTCCAATACAACAGCTGCCATCTGCCGTCTTTGTTGAGACGGCGACTCTAACATGTCACATGACTATCTCTTATTTTTCTTATAAGTAAAACATCATAATCACTGTAATCGTGATTTTGAGTCGTGATATTATGTAATTGCTTGGTAACGTCTTGACGTAAGGACAGATTATCCAATGAAATGAACGATACAGCTGTGCAAGCAAGTTCAAACTTTCCACCAGATCTCTGCAACATTAGGAATGCGTTGACACGCACCAGAAAAGCACAAAATGTGGCACACTGATATGTTGACAATTATCCAACGTTAAAAACAAGTTCTCAGAAAAGTAATTATTTGCCCTAAATCACGTACAAATATATTACAAGCACATCTACATTACATTCACTCTAAGGATTCCCTCGTCGTCAAATGAGTGACAAATTGTTAAGTACGACGTTAAACCCCAAGCACTCACTCACTCAACGTGTTAGATAGACAAGGAGTATTTGTAATTAATGTTGAACAGGTTGTACTGCAGACTACGTCGATGAATACTCTGTCAGACAACAACACAATCAAACAGTGTCTTCCTGTTGACAATGAAGTTATGCGAGAATATAGTACATACACACATCACCTTTGACTTGAGTCAACCGAAAATTTTAAGGCATTTGAAATTAATAACATAAAGAAGATACATCTGTCACAACTGTCATTCAGAGAAATTCAAAATAAAGTTTCTCTCCACTGGTAAAATCCCGTGAGTCTCGTGACTGTGGAGCTTAGACCTATCCTCCTTATAATATATTATACCTATCATTGACATCCTACTTGTCATATGTGATACTCGTCATAAATAGCGCACTGGTCATAACTGTAAAACTTCGGTTGAGTAATGGTAGTGCTGAGTAAATGGTAGATTATTGTATGTTCGTAAGAGATTGAACAGTGATTTGTCTAATCATGATGACTGATGATATAGACGGTTAACGGCGATGTTCAGAATACATGTACGTGATTCAGACTAAGATGAGCGATTGGTACAGTATATGTGCATAGCATTGTTTTGCCTCAATAGCCCTAACGCAAAATCTTCTTTGACCCATTGGTTGCGCAGTGAACATCATTCTTTGTATTTAATTACTGCATTAATGTTATTGTTCGGACTGGAACTTCTCTTTCTCTCTTCGTTGCATTAATTCTTTTGTGAGTTACACATAAAACAATTTCTCTGCACACAACTGTAGGGAAAACATGAAAGCGTGTTGTTTTCTATTGTTAGCACGTACACCTGATACAGAGTATTATGTTATGCACCTAACAAGATTATAACAGCTGGTAATACCCTAGACAACAAACTAAAGTTACTTGTCCATTAGGAAATACCATATTTACGTTATTAGAAACTGGCAGTAATTTTTTATTTGTGTCATGTGGCATAATTCTGTGAACACGCATATCTGTATGAGTTAAGTGTATAACAGTGTTGTTCTTACTCAGACAATTAGTTATTCAGACTATTCAGATATTTTCAGCAGTAAATGCAAACACCAGATCCATGAAGTGTCTTTATTTTTTACTCTTCCAGAGTATGGACAATGACACGGTCGTAATGACATCAATCAGAGAGATAAATAAATACTAAGGTATTTCTTAGTGTCTCAAACTACCCAGGCCAAACAGGACCATACACGTGTCTCTTTCTTTCTAGACGTTGTGGCGTTCGTTGTTATATGATGTCATGTTAAATGTCACAGAACACAATTATATTCAGACATTACAAGACATTCTCCAGATTGACATATGAGGCATGATAACTAAATTTTTCCTCTCAAAAACATACATCAGATGTCATAAAATGATGCACCAGTAAATCAAAGCTATTTTTTACCTCTTGTTGGCTGACAGTCCTGTCCAGTAAAACCGCAGTTACACTGTCCTGTACATGCCCCAGTCGTCTTGTCACAGATGGCTGACCGTCTGTTCTGACAGTTACATGTGTTCTGACATGTAGATCCGTATTTCCCAACAGGACACTCTCCAGGTTGACAGTCAGGTCCTGTATAGCCGGGTATACACTGTCCTGTACACGCCCCAGTCGTTTTGGCACAGGTAGCTGATAGTCTGTTCGGACAGTCGCAGGTGCTCTGACACGTGGGTCCGTATTTACCATCCGGACACGGTCCTGGGAGATCTAAAATTTAAAACTGCATCTCACATTTCACAACTAGGGAACTTCCATACTTTAAATTTTTGCACTAAGCGTGAACTCACAATCTAGGCTTTTAGTGTCAAATAAGTTCTCTCTTTCCTCCTATCATCACAGCCAAACAGGATAATCTTTAACCCGTCCAACAGGTTTTCTTTTCCCACCCGTCATCACAGCTTCCCAACCTGATGTTTACGTGTCTTATATATTTTCGTCCTCCACAGGTCATCACAGCTACTCAAATTGCCAGTAAATCTTACCTCTAAGTGTGTGACAGATTTTCCCCTCTCATCCGTAATCACAGTTTCCCAATCTTACTTGTAGGCATCAGACAAGTTCTACTCTCCCATCCCTCATCACAGATTCCCAATATTACGTTTATATGTCTGACAGGTTCTCGCCTTCCATCCGTCATCACGTCTTTCCAACCTCACCTGTAGGTGTCTGACAGGTTCTCGCCTTCTATCCGTCATCACATCTTTCCAACCTCACCTGTAGGTGTCTGACAAGTTCTTCCCTCCCAAACGTTATCAGAGTTTCCAATCTTAGGTGTAGGTGTCCACCAGGCTCTGCACTCCGACCCCTCATCTCAGTTTCTCAACCTTACTTAAAGGTGTCTGACAGGTTCTTCCCTATATCCCGTCATCACAGATTCCCAATCTCACCTATAAGTGTTTGAAAGGTCTCCTCAACCCATTGGTCATCACAGGTTTCCAATCTTGCCTGATGTCTGACAGGTTCTTTTCTCCCACCCGTCATTACAGATTTCCAATTTCACCTATAAATGAAAGGTCATCTCCCCGCATTCGTCATCAGTGCTTTCCAATCTTACCTGATGTCTGACAGGTTCTCTTCTCCCACCCGCCATCTCAGATTCCCAATCTTACCTGTAGGTGTCTGACAGGTTCTCTCCTTCCATCCGACATAACAGCCTCCCATCTTACCTGTAGGTGTCTAAAAGATTCTCGCCTCCCAGCCGTCATCACAGCTTTCCAATCTTACCTGCACGTCTCTGACAGGTTCTCGTCTGCCATTCGTCATCACACTTTCCCAATTTTACCTATAGGTTTTTGACAGGTTCTCCCCTCCCATCCGTCATCACAGCACTCCAATCATAGGTGTATGTATCTGGCAAGTTCTTTTCTCCCACCCAGCATCACAACTTTCCAGTCTTACCTGTAGGTGTTTGGCAGGTTCTCTCCTACCATCAATCATTACACTTTCTCGTTCTTACTTAAAGGTGTCTGACAGGTTCTCCCAGCCATCCCATCATTACACCTGCCCAATCTCACCTGTTGGTGTCTTAAACATTCTCTTCTCTATCCGTCATCACAGCTTCCCAAACTTACCTGATGTCTAACAGCTTCTCCTGTCCCACAGATTCCCAATCCCACATATAGGTGTCTAGCAAGCTTTCCTCTCCCACGCGTAATCACAATTTTTCTATCTTATCTGTAGTGTCGGACGGTTTCTCTCCCCTACCACCCGTCCTCACAGCTTCCCAATCTTACCTGTAGGTATCGGCCAGGTCCTCTTCTTCTCTCCGTCATCACAGCTCCCCAACCTTACCTGTATGACAAGCTCTCTCCTCACAGCGGTCATCACATCTTACTTGAAGGTGTCTAATAGGGTTTTCCCTCCCACCTGTGATCAAGGTTTCCCAATCCTACATGTAGGTATTTGACAGGTTCTCCCCACCCATCTGTCATCACCCACCATGGCTCAGTCGGTTAGCCCGCTAGCGCAGCGTAGTGACTCAGAAGCCTCTGACCATTGCGCTCGCTGTGAGTTCAAGACCAGCTTATGCTGGCTTCCTCTCCGCACGCCGTACGTGGGAAGGTCTGCAGCAACCTGTGGATGGTCGTGGGTTTCCCTCCCGGGCTCTGCCCGGTTTCCTCCCAACATAATGCTGGCCCCGTCGTATAAGTGAAATATTCTTGAGTACGGCGTAAAACACAAATCAAAAAAAAAAAAAAACAAATAAAATAAAAATAAAATTTGTCATCACATCCTCACAATACATGTATTACTTGTAGGTGACAGACAGATTCGCCGAAAGCACGCGTCATCCAAACTTCCCAGTCTTACCACTGTGTATCTGACAGGTTCTCTCCACCCAACCCTTATCAAAGTATCCCAATCTGACAATAAATGTCTGACGCGCTCTCCCCTCCCTTTTTGACACAGGGCTGAAATGTTATTTACATGACTTAAAGAGGGATATTTTACTCAGTACAATGTGATCGTCCATGTATATGACTTGCACGTTATGTGATCTTACGATTGGTTCAACTCTACCATGTGATTGGTCCGGCCACAGTTACAGCAATCTTGTGCAGGATGTTCAGCCTATATATTGCAATTAAGTTTTTAAACATATGACGTATCTCAGCCGAATGTTATACTCAATAAAACTAAGATAAAAATCTGATTTTAGAAATCCTAAAATGTGTTACCGTACTTGGCACATACCTACATATACAGGTACTGGCGCCATATCGGGAATACCGCATCACTTTCCCTGTACCAGCCCTGTACGACAGCACAACATACAGTTTCTAAATGACATAAATCCAATATTTCAGCAAGCGTCAATATGCGCACCACTGAAAGATAGTCCCGAGTCACTCGAGTCATCACTGGAACAACATTTAGCGGTTTTGGAATACTGTGCAATATCTTTAACTGATCAAGTATTTTCGACACCTTACTTTCATCTTTCAGCCACTCCCACAATGCAAGGTTAAATACAGCCGAAAATTCTTGCCTGTTACGATTACGATTTTTTATATTTGAGAATTTTTGATAAATAGCCACACACACACAGACAAAATAAATCATCTTTAATTAGCTAACGTGCAATAGCGATATGCTAGTAGTGTAACGCCGAACGGTCATTTCCATCACAATCCGCCGATTCCTCCACGCATGCGCTCGCCATTGCTTACACTTGAGGTCAAACCTGTGCCATTCGTTGTGGGCATGGTACTTAGGCGATTGGGACATCTTTGGTTCATTCTATCACAATAAAATTACCATTCTCACAGACAGAATGTCTATCGCTCAGCCAATTTTGAGGAGGTTTCAAGTTCCAGGAATACATTGGCCCAGATAAGCAAGGAATCAATTTAAATTTGGATCACAGATGTGCCTTTCAGTGTTTTCTTCGAGTCTAACACACTCTATCATGAACGCTATGACCGTGTGCAGTGCATGTCAGTAGAGAGATGTTAACTATGCTGCCTTATCGGTAGAGGCCCAGTGATTCGGGCTGTGGATTGCCAGATGGGACAACCATGTCAGTAAAGAAAGAACAACCCACAGACCGATTGTTCGGGATATGTAACAGTATTGTTCAGAGTAGAACAATGGTTATATTCTGAAAGCCGACATGAACAATATTATATTAAACTAAAAAGCACATCGAACAGTGTTGTGGATACCAATGTCATTTGCTATCAAATGAATCGGACGTCACTGAAAAATGTACAAGAAATCTGACATCCTTACTACCCGTAGCTGTTGACCAATACATTAGGCGTAATAAACTGAAAATTAAAACATCAATCAAATCAACAATAATAAATAAATATTCCCTTCCCATCCACCATCACAGTTTCCCAGCCTCACCTGTAAGGGTCTGACAGGTTACCCCGTCCCACCTGTCAATACAGTTTCTCAGTCTACCTGTAGATGTCGGACAGGTTTCCCACGCCCACTATATCACAGTTTCTCTATCCCACCTGTATGTCTCTGACAGGTTGTCCACACCCGCCCGTCATCACAGTTTCTCTATCTTATCTGTAGATGTTTGACACAGTCTCCTCTCCCACCCGTCACCACATTTTCTCAATCTTACCAATAACTGTCTGACAGGTTCTCCACACCCAGCCGTCATTATACCTTGCCAATGTTAGCTGCAGGTGTCTGAAAGGTTCTCCTCTCCCACCCATCATGAGAGATTCCCTATCTTATCTGTAGGTGTCTGACATGTTTTCCCCACAACCCGTCACCACAGTTTCTCAGTCTTACCTGTATGTCTTTGATAGGTTCTCCACACCCACCGGTCAACACAGTTTATCTTACATAAAGGTGTCTAACAGGTTCAGCCCTCCCACCCTTCATCACAGTCTCCAGCTTTACCTGTAGCTCACTGTTAGGTTCTCTCCACTCACCCGTCATCACAGTTTATTTGTTTTACCAGTAGGTGTCTGACAGGTTCTCCACATCCACAGTTTTTCAGTTTTACCTGTTGATGTCTGAGAGGTTCTCCCCTTCAATCCACTTTCCCAGTTTCCCACTCTTCCCTGTAGGGGTTGTTCCTGCCCATCCAACATCACACTTACCCAGTATTATTTGTAGGTGACTAACAAGTTTTTTCAAACCCATTCACCATCACAGTTTCCCATTCTTACTTGTAGGTGACTAACAGGTTCTTCAAACCCATCCAACATCACAGTTTTTCCAGTCTCACCTGTAAGGGCCTGACAGGTTTTTTCCGCCCACTTGTCATCACAGCTTCCCACTCTTACCTGTAGGCGACTGACAAGTTCTCCCCCATCCACTGGTCATTAGAGTATCTGACAGGTTCTCCACATCCACTCGTCATCACAGTTTCCATGTCTTACCTGTAGGTGTGTGACAGGTTCTTCCCACCCACCCGTCATCACAGTTTCCCAGTTTTACCTGTATGTGTCTGACAGGTTCTTCTCACCCACCCGTCCTCACAGTTTCTCTCTCTCACCTGTAGGTGTCTAACAGGTTCTCCCGTCCCTCCCGTCATCACCGTTTTCCCAGTGTTACCTGCAGTTTTTCCACACCCACCCATCATCTTACCTGTGTGTCTTACCTGTATGTGTCTGACAGGTTCTCCCTCACCCACGTGTCCTCACAGTTTCTCTCTCTCTCACTTTTAGGTGTCTGACAAGTTCTCTACACCGACCCGTCATCACAGTTTCCCAAACTTACCTGTACGTGTCTGACAGGTTCTCCCCTCCCACCCGTCGTCACAGTTTCCCAGTCTCACCTGTAAGGGTCTGACAGGTTCTCCCTTCCCACCCGCCATCAGAATTTCCCAGTGTTACCTGTAGGTGACTGATAGGTTCTCCCTACTCATCCGCCATTACAGTTTCCCAGTCTTACCTGTAGGTAACAGATAGGTTCTCCCCACTTATCCGCCTTCACAGTTTCCCAGTTTTACCTGTAGGTGTCTGACAGGTTCTCCCCTCCCATCCGCATTCACAGTTTCCCAATCTTACCTGTACGTGAGAGACAGATTCGCCGATCCCACCCCTCACTCCAGCATCCCAATCTTACCTGTACTTGTCTGACAGGTTTCCCCCTCCCACCCGCCATCACAGCCCCCCAAACAGACATCTGATCCGCAGAAAACTATCCTGCTACAATGACAATCTGCTCCACACTTGGTTGCACTCATTGCGTCACACTCGGCAACACGAAGACAGTTTTTCTGAATGGTATAATAAACGTAATTTAAACGTAATAAACTGAAAACAGTTCGCGAAAGTTAAATTTCTATCAACCAGCGAAGCAAACTGTGTATAAAGAGACAGACGGAAACTGGCAATGTCTTTTATTTACCTTTTGTTTGACAGCCTTGGCCAGTATAGCCAGGACTGCAGTCTCCTGTACACGCCCCACTCGTCTTGTCACAGGCGTTTGATTGTCTGTTCGGACAGTTACAGGTGTTCTGACACGTTTGTCCGTATCTACCAACTGGGCACGTGACTGTATCAGGTTGACAGTCTGGTCCAGCATAGCCGGGGTTACACTGTCCTGTACATGCCCCAGTCATTTTGTCACAGGTGGTTGATTGTCTGTTCGGACAGTTACAGGTGTTCTGACACGTCTGTCCGTATGTACCAACTGAACACGTGGTTGTATCAGGCTGGCAGTCTGGTCCAGTATAGCCGGGGTTACACTGTCCTGTGCATGTCCCAGTCGCCTTGTCACAGGCGGTTGATTGTCTTTTCGCACAGCTACAGGTGTTCTGACATATGGATCCGTATTTCCCGACAGGACACGTGGCAGGTTGACAGTCTGGTCCAGTATAACCGGGGTTACACTGTCCAGTACATGCCCCAGTCATTTTGTCACAGGCGGTTGATTGTCTGTTCAGACAGTTACAGGTGTTTAGACACGTCAGTCCGTATGTACCAACTGGACACGTGGTTGTATCAGGTTGACAGTCTGGTCCAGCATAGCCGGGGTTACACTGTCCTGTACATGCCCCAGTCATTTTGTCACAGGCGGTTGATTGTCTGTTCGGACAGTTACAGGTGTTCTGACACGTCTGTCCGTATGTACCAACTGGACAGGTGGTTGTATCAGGTTGACAGTCTGGTCCAGCATAGCCGGGGTTACACTGTCCTGTACATGCCCCAGTCATTTTGTCACAGGCGGTTGATTGTCTGTTCGGACAGTTACAGGTGTTCTGACACGTCTGTCCGTATGTACCAACTGAACACGTGGTTGTATCAGGCTGGCAGTCTGGTCCAGTATAGCCGGGGTTACACTGTCCTGTGCATGTCCCAGTCGCCTTGTCACAGGCGGTTGATTGTCTTTTCGCACAGCTACAGGTGTTCTGACATATGGATCCGTATTTCCCGACAGGACACGTGGCAGGTTGACAGTCTGGTCCAGTATAGCCGGGGTTACACTGTCCTGTACATGCCCCAGTCATTTTGTCACAGGCGGTTGATTGTCTGTTCAGACAGTTACAGGTGTTCAGACACGTCAGTCCGTATGTACCAACTGGACACGTGGTTGTATCAGGTTGACAGTCTGGTCCAGCATAGCCGGGGTTACACTGTCCTGTACATGCCCCAGTCATTTTGTCACAGGCGGTTGATTGTCTGTTCGGACAGTTACAGGTGTTCTGACACGTCTGTCCGTATGTACCAACTGGACAGGTGGTTGTATCAGGTTGACAGTCTGGTCCAGCATAGCCGGGGTTACACTGTCCAGTACATGCCCCAGTCATTTTGTCACAGGCGGTTGATTGTCTGTTCGGACAGTTACAGGTGTTCTGACACGTCTGTCCGTATGTACCAACTGGACACGTGGTTGTATCAGGTTGACAGTCTGGTCCAGCATAGCCGGGGTTACACTGTCCTGTGCATGTCCCAGTCGTCTTGTCACAGATGGCTGATTGTCTGTTCGGACAGTTACAGTTGTTTTGACATCTATCTCCATATTTACCATCTGGACACGGTTCTGTTACAAATAAAAAGCAACACATATTGAATTCTACAAATGTAAACCTTCCATGGCCAAAATTACAGCATTCAGTGTGAACGAGAATATTAATTCCTGCATGTCTCTTTTGATTTAAAATCAATGAAAACAGAAAGGCTAAAGCTAATTATCATTTTCTTTGATCATGAGACTCAAGAGAACGAAACCACGTGTGAGCCGAGAGTTACTCCAGACAGAGACGGGGAGATACGGACGCTGCTCCTTTTTAGGCTTACTAACAATATATTCTGATGAATTTAATCTGGTCTTAATTAGAATACTTTGTTAGCATATTGATAACAGTGGGTGACGACTTCAAGATGTGGGTCAATAAAAAGAAAAACTGCACCCTGGAAATGTCACCAGAGCCAAAACAACGTAGGCTGGAGTTCATCAACTTAATTAATGTTTTACACAAAATACCAGTTAGGTATGTAAGGTCAACGTAGAGAACCATATCATCCAGGATAGTGATACAAGGTATCTGAGGCAGATTAAGACAAAATTTTTTTCTCACTGAAGTAAGCAATATATAAATTTTGTAGAGATCAATGTTAACAGCTCTGACTGTCACAGAAATTTGTCAACATAATGTATGTTAGACGCGAATATTTTTAACTTCTAGTTTCCGAAAATTGCAGTCAAATGATCTCCCTATTCTTTCTGTTAATGCTAACATCAGTTCTAATGTTGAATCACTTTAAATTTAAATCTGTTGTTTTGTTGTTTTTCTTTTGTTTTGTTTTTTGTTTTGCTGAATACAAATGTTGTATACAACTGATGAAGTACAACCTTTTGACATTTCATCTTCAGCCTGTATGACTTTCCATAACAAAGTTAAAGAAGTATAAAGAATAAATAAGCGTAATTTATTTATATTTTTTAGTTTGTTATACTGAATAAAACGCACCCCGCACATCAACTAATACAGCACAGTACTTACTTTGCGCCGTGTGCCACGCACTGTATGTCACGAGGTTTTAACTGCTCAGACAAAGAAAATTTCATTTCCCACTATCTTTTACTTTTTGATGAATATCCTTAGGATTTAAACGGTGGAACTGTTTTAAACTTGAGGAATAATTTATGTATGACACTTTCGGAGCAATTTGACAGTAAATCAAGTAGGCACTAACGCGACATACAGAACTTACAGATGACATCGTTGTTCTTCTTTAGCCAGCAAGACTACGCCTCTCCCTGCTGTAACAACTCTGGTCTAGAAAGGCTATGTCTCTCCCTATCCTTACAACTCCGACTAAGAAAGACTACGCCTCTCTGCTTTTACAACCCTGGCCGAGAAAAAATATGCCTCTCTGTTTTTACAACTCTGGCTGAGTAAGACTACATGTACGCCCTCCTGCTGTAGGAAGTCTGGCCGATTAAAACTACACCCTTGACAACCTTGACTACAGTGACGCTGTTGTTACTAGTCTGACTTAGTACGACTGCGCCTTTCCTGAAATGTTTGGACATTGGTCAAACAAAACTACGCAGCCCTTGTTTCGACTCAGTAAAACAATGCCCCTCTCTGCTGCGACGCTGTTATGACGAACCTGGTGGCAGTTACAAGGTGGCGAGAACAAGCTAGGACGGGGCAAAATTAAAACTAAACCATTACTTAGTCTGGGGCCTCCGTGGCTCAGTTGGTTAACGCGCTAGCGCAGCGTAATGACCCAGGAGTCTCTCACCAATGCGGTCGCTGTGACTTCAAGTCCAGCTCATGCTGGCTTCCTCTCCGGTCGTACGTGGGAAGCAACCTGCGGATGGTCGTGGGTTTCCCCCGGGGTGTGCCCGGTTTCCACCCACCATAATGCTGGCCGCCGTCGTATAAGTGAAATATTCTTGAGTACGGCGTAAAACACCAATCAAATAAATAAATAAATAAATTACTTAGTCTCCATAAATACTGTTACCTGTAGGTGTCTGACAGGTACTCCCTTTCCACCCAGGAGCGCAGCCGTTCCCTCCCAAACAGGTGCCAAAGCCACAAGAGAAGATCCTATTACAATGACAATCTTCTCCACATTTTGTAGGACTCGATGCTTCACACACTGAAACATAGAGACGAAAACTGTAAGTATGGTAATGGGTCATAGGAAAACATACCATAAACCTATACTATACACACGGGAGCCTCCGTTGCTTCGTTGGTTAGCGCTCTAGCGCAGCGTAATGACTCAAGAGTGTCTCAGCAATCCGGTCGCTGTGAGTTCAAGTCCAGCTGATGATGGCTTCCTCTCCGGTCGTACGTGGAAAGGTCTCCCAGCAATCTGAGGATGGTCGTGGGTTTCCCCCGGCTCTGCCCGGTTTCCACCCATCATAATGCTAGCCGCCGTCGTATAATTGAAATATTATTGAGTACGGCATAAACACCAAATAATCAAATAAATAAATAAATAAATAAATAAATACACAGAGAATAAAATATACATTCATCAAGAGTGCAATGTTTTCAGTTTTGGTTTTATTCTTTTTGCAAATTTCTTATTTGGTGTTGGCTGTGCATTACATTCACACTCAGATAAGTCAATTACGCGTTAGTAATAGCAGGTGTCACTGGAAAGTACACAATTTAAAAATAGAGGAAATGCAATACACAAGAGGTCCAAAGACAAAATCAGTACCGGGTATGACCATCCAAGTTTACAATGCATGCCATTCAACGCCTTCTAATGAACAATATCAGTCTCTGGATAACAGCTTGTCGTATCCTACGCCACACACGTTGTAAGACAAGTGCAAGATCTCTAACGTTGGTGATTTGCGGTCGACGTGCTATGGCCATAAATATTTTGTTATCGCTGCCAGCAAAATGTATACCTCAGATATGTAAATGAGTTGTGCTCGGATCTGAAATTAGCTTTTTCTTATCGCACGGTTCTGAACACGACCTGTTTATCTATAAACTGATATATTAATATAACTTTCTTTCCTAAGAAGGGATCACCAACCAGCTGCAGACCAAATCTCCTGATGTAAAGCCCGCGGTAGCATGTACAAGACTTCCCCCACTTACCTGGAACAATCTCCCTCACAGAAAATGACACATGACCATTGTAAACACCGGTTAGAGAACGTCGGCGCAAACAGCAGCAGGTAAGTCATCAGTAAATGAAGGCAGGTGTACATGTATGAACAGGTGGTTGTACAGTGTAACTGTACAGGCCTATGCTTTAGAGGAGAATTCTGATTCGTCAAAAGATATCAATGTGATTTGAAAGTATGCAGTTCTGTAAGTGTTAACATGAATATCTACACTTACCTTGCTGACAGTCAGTGTTTGTCCATCCGTCCTGACAGCCTCCCTCACAAAACCCTCCTCCACATCTCGTCCTGTCCGCACAGTGACATTCCTCTCCACATTTAGTGAGTGATGTCGAGCTACAGACTAAAACATAAATGGGATCCACCACTTAAGTGACATTTTTGTGAGAAATTTTAGCCTTTAAAAACTGTATGTAAATTTATTTAAACTTCATAACCAGGTGAAAATGTACTCAAAGTCAATCCCACGCAAAGGACGCAGTCCTATAAATTGTCCGAGGCTGATGAGGAAGTATTGGCCCTATTACAGCATGATGTCCAGTACATACATATATACATGTAAGGTCTATCAAAGGCACCTGTATCTCAAATGGACCTCGATCAATATGATCAAGGTACAACAAAGAAACGCCTCAGACAGTATCAGCAAACGGATTAAACCTTAGTTCGTACTCAAGAATTTTTCACTTATACGACAGCGGCCAGCATTATGGTGGGAGGAAACCGTGCATAGCCCGGGGGAAACCCACGACCATCCCCAGGTTGATGACAGACCTTCCCACTTACGGCCGAAGAGTAAAAGGAATAGATAATAGTACGGACACTGAGCGAACTCCGCAATCTTCAGCATGCTCAAACCTACCCAAAAGTAGCTTTATACATGTAAAGCTTTGTCACGTGTGTCACGTGTAAGATGGATTTACGTCTATGTGAATATCGGCAAGCCACAACCAACTTCCGCAAAGCAGATCAAGCTAATTTCCTAATACATACATGAATCTTGTCTTCATTTGATGAGGTTTGTGCTATATTTCATAATACTATATTACGTAAACTCATGTCTGAAGAGTTCGATAAACTGAATCATTAGCTTCTTTGTAATAGACTCATAATAAAATACGTATTGTCCCTTAACCGTATGGGTTATGATGAGATATAGGCATAATGACACCACAGGGTAATGACGCCGCAGGCAATGACGTCACAGTGTAACTTGTATTAAATATTTGCCAGAAGAAACACTTTTTACAATCTATCGAGGTGTAATACTTTACACAGTAGTTCGCAGTTAGCAGTTAGTAGTTCAAGGGGGCCCAGTTGTTATTTTACTTAAACGTATAATAGGCTATATTTTCGTTACTACTGGACCTACAGTTCACACCTGGTGTATAAATTACACCTAAAAGCGCCCATTGCGTGACAGCATGAAGTATGAAGTGGTACAATATCAGTGGAGATACAGAGCCGACAGTTATCCACCGAAACACCCACTGGTGTTGTAATTCGGAAGTATGGGTATCACGCGATAGCCCGCATAAAGTGTCATTTTTACACCAAGTGTGAAACAGTTATCCAGACAGATATTCTCAGGGACGCCCCTCCTAACTGCGAACTTCTGTCTAAAGTATTGTAGGTATTTTAAAGCGTCCAGAAATTCCATTTGGTTTGGAAATGAAAAGTTAACTTAATTCATTGATTTATTTATTTATTTATTGATATTTGGTGTGGTGTTAAAGGCCATTCATTTCATTTGCATGACGGTGCACAGGTTTATAGGTCGGGGAAACGCGGATATGATCTGTGGGAAACCATCGCACCTCGCCAAGCACTTGACCAACCTGCTGTCCTAAATCCGCAACACAACTGAATTGACCTGCAAAATTGTGGTTGAATCCACTATGGCCGAAGCTTTACTGGCTTTACTCTCTATGCTGTACGTCTATCACACTGTGGTCGCTGCTCTGGTTTAACTCTCTATGCTGTACGTCTATCCCACTGTCGTCGCTGCTCTGATTTTACTCTCTATGCTGTACGTCTATCACACTGTCGTCGCTGCTCTGGTTTTACTCTCTATGCTGTACGTCTATCACACTGTCGTTGCTGCTCTGGTTTTACACCCTATGCTATACGTCTATCACACTATCGTCGCTGCTCTGGTTTTACTCTCCATGTTGTACGTCTATCACACTATCGTCGCTGCTCTGGTTTTTCTATTTTGTACGTCTTTAATTATACACAACACCATACAATAAAGCTAATCAGTCGTCTGTAAAATCAGTCATACTCACTACCACAATGTGTTTTTAGTCAGTGACACGTAACAATCCAAGCTGTACAAATTGACATGCTGAACGTCCATGTTATTACAAGGAAAATGCAGATACAATGCTTTTGCTAATTCATAATGTATTTAACTCCATAAGCAGAGTTTCGACTCGAAGAGCGCATTGCCTCGAGTGACGTCATAATTATTTGATAGCACGTTGCATGCTGGACAATGGGCGTGGAGTTATTTGTTTACAGTGACTGCACCACCAAGTGTTCAAAACAATTTCCACGCAGTTACACAGCATACACCACTGTCTCCAGGAATAGACCACATGGTTTAAATTTCCTAACATTCGTCTCTAAATCCACACCGCCGTGAGATCATACACTACAACAGTTTATGGTGACACCAAGTTAACCAAAGTTACAAAATTTCAAAAACTTTCTGTTTGTAAAGATAAAAACAAGGAAACAATGCAGTTCATCGAATAAATCCCAAAACAAATGTGTCCTTAATCTCAGTGACACTACCTTAACAAGATATCAGAGCGACATTTCGTGCAAACGAGTGAAACACATTTCGAATCGAGAAGAACATAATTCGTATCTGGACATTGTAACTTCAGTGGAAAACTCTATTTCAAACTTGACAGATGGCATCAAAGCAACAGAATTGAGAATTAAAATTAAAGACGTTTTGGAGAAACATCAGCCAGTCTCACAATAACAGAAATATACACGAGAAGAAAGAAATGCCGTCAAAAAACTGAAGGACAATACCTAGGTTGTCATTCTTCCTGCGGAAAAGGGCAATGCCACAGTTATTTTGAATTAGAAGGACCATGAGGAGAAAGTACAAGATCTCTTATCGGACAGTTGTTATCAGAAACTCAAGAGAGACCCCTCAATACTTATTAATAAGAAAATCTCAATAATTTGTTTAATAAGTTACATAAAGAAAAGTTAATTACAGACAAACTTCGTCGAGAACGAGGTGAACAACATCCTACTTGCCCGAAGTTCTATGGTCTCTCGTTAAAAAGTTAATAAAAGAAAGAGAAGGTTCGTCTACCTCCTATCGTTTCATTTATTGGGTCCGTAACATAGAGCATAGCTAAGTTATTTACCATCCATTCTTCGATCATTGACCGGATCATCATCTTCTTTTGTGAAGAGCTCTACACACTTTGTAGGTAAATTAAAATTAATTAACCTTAAGAAGAACGATGTACTTGTCAGTTTTGATGTGAAATTTTTGTTCACCAAAGTCACGATAACAGAGACAATTGAGATAATCATGAAGAAAATCGATGACAACAGAGAGCTTATTGTCAGTCCTTTACCTGCAATTTTTTTTAAACAACTATCTGGACTTTGTTTAAGATTAAACTACTTCCAACGGAGGGATGATTACTTTAAAATGCAGGATGGTACCCCCAGGGGTTCTCCTTTACCGCCTGTTGTAGCTAACATATTCATGGAACATTTTGAATCTGTTACCGTATCTAATGCAGTATGAAGACCCAAATTATGGCCGAGATATGTAGGTGACACATTTGTAACATGGAATCATTGTAAACAGAATCTTCCTTCATTCTTACAATGTTTGAATTCCATACATCTGTCTATTCAATTTACCATGGAGGTAGAAGAAGACCACAAACTAACATTCCTATATGTTTTAGTTGAACGAGTAAGAAATAAAGCCGGAAACAGACAAGAGAGAAGTTGTCATCAGTTTTCAATGATGCCGGCCAGACAGTGGATATTCCAGGCATGAATTCCATATCAAAGTTCAAATTCGTAGTCCGTGAATGAGTTCCAGGTAAAATAACAATTAAACAAGTATCTCAGTCGCGCTTTGAAATTCAACTGTTCATAACGGCATCATGCTGATGTAATGAGCATGGCTACCTTTACGACCCCAAGCCCCAGGTTAAGCGGTATTAGATACAGTTCGAAAATGACGAGCATTACAGACCCTAACCGATCAAATTATGATTCAAAAGTAACGGACGATTACGTCTTTCCCGTCAATATGTAAAGATCTCATGCTACAAGAGGCGCCATCTATGATGTTACACATGACATACAGGATAGACGGTTACGCTGGGCAACCAACGCCATCTATGTTGGTAAATACCATGTACGTCATAGATATGTACATTGGGATAACAGCGCCGCCTATGTGGTTGACCACAGAGATTCTGAACTCTCTGTTCATACCTGCCAGCGAAAGTGTTATGCTCATTGTAAAATTTGAGAAACTTAGAATGAAGGTGTTTTGATGGAGTATCCTTGACAAACTAGTTTATGAACTAGCAACTTGTGACGCAGATTAAACTCATCACAATTAGGACACTTGGAAATAGTTTTTGTATGGTGGGTATTTGGGACCACCACTTGGTATATATTGTCTTTGTGTAATAATGTTATAAATGGTGATGTAACACAGGTTTAATAAATATATTTGCACTAGGGTTTTGTCTTTTCAGCTAACAGATGTGTTCTACCTGGATTTTGATCATATTTATATTTTTAATGTATCTATAAAAATTATCATAATTCAGATTAAATGCATGCTTTTGGATATGAACATGCATCACACGTACCAAATTGTGGTCCCAAATACCCACCATACAAAAATATTAGAAAATAAGATTTCAGGCTCTTTCATCTGATTTTGGCGTCATTTTTATGTTTCTGCTCCTTTAAATAAATAAATATGAATGCCCATATATAATAAATAGGAAGTTTATTCACCGTTAGCCGTTATATATGCTGCATCATCGGGATTGTAACGTGATAAGTGATGGGGTGATGGGAACACGATTAGCACCCACGCATCCCATTCATTTAGGAGTCTGTGTATACCTATCACTGCCTGTAGCTAGGTATGCACATGGTGGACAGTTGAGACTAGGAATTATGTCTCTTACAGTGAAAGGCCCTTGAAGTCCTAAAGTCTGGGATAAAGCCTGGGTCGTGCCTTACCAGAGACTTTAAAATGGTACTTGCTGCTGCCTCGCTTAGAGCTCAGTACTGAGAGGCGACGGCAAACAAACACGGCAAGTTGACCCAGTAACAGTGTGATGTGAATGAGTACGTGTACGAGTGAAAAATTACAACGTAAAAAGCCAAACTTACATGCATTTAAAACATACATACAGTCTTTCAATTTAAACACAGGGTGCAACAACACTAGGTAATCCTATAAAGGTGCTCCTATAAAAATATAATCGGTATACTCTCTGTACCTTCATTGTCACGGTCAACACCATGCGTACCACAGTCAGCACCACCTGTGCCGCGTTCAGCGACATCCGCACCACCGCCTGTACCATAAAATTGTCTTAGCCAGTAAGGCTTAATTTTAAAACTATTATTTTGTTAAAAGTACTGCGTTGATTAGACCTGTATGTTGCCGTGTGTTAAATTACTTGTTATGTATCTATATGGTAAGAGTTCTATCGAAAAGAAGGCCTCTACGGCAGAGGAAATTCGGGGTCAGGGGGAATACAGTCACAAGTTCGTTGTACTTACCTTGCCCGTAGCAGACCGGAATTGACGTCAGAACTACCAGGGTCAGCGGGAGTAACGCGAGCGTGGTCATAGTGTTTGGACAATCCTGCGGTATCGTCGTGTGACAGACGCAGTCAGTGAAGACTGAACTAGCAGCCCAGTTTTCAGCGTGATCAAACTTACCCTAAAGTTACCTGAGCAGGAAGTAAAAATATATTCTTCTCAAACATTGGTCTTTGTGATGGCATAGCCGTCCAGCCGCATGCTGTGCTGCTTTTTGTTCCGTATAAAGCGAGATGTAGACCTGTATGGGTTATATTCACGGGAAAACACGATGGTGGTACAAAAGACCTACACACCTGAGAGTCAGGGCTTAAACACGTACATTCAAGTGTATATACTAGATAACTCTCGTGCTGCGTATAAAATTTCGAAATAAGATTGTGACTGAGCTTTATACACACATGCATTGCCGTCTTGAAATACCGATGGTTAGTGGGAGGGGATGTGGTATAGACATATGCAAGCTTCAGTAAACAAAAAGATAGTTGGGTATTTGGTATGTCAAATGAAAGAGACAAAATATTTATGTTTCACCAACATACATTTTCGTACAGCGCTATTATTTAGCTTGGGCTGGTTAAAGTTAATATACTGCGGCACTTTAATATATATCTTGGCGGGGTTGGGTGGGGGGGGGGGGGGTCGTGATAGGGGGCTAAAGAGGCTAGGAGGGAGAGGGGGTTATGTGAAGCGTACAGTAAAAGGGCCACATTTAGCGCATCAGATCCAGCTCTGTATCAACCCTAATTATAGCCCAAAATTACATCACTGTTATTACTAACTCCGCCCCTTGATATCTGCTTTGCACTATATCTCCGGTCCTGCCGTACATGGGAAGGTCTGACAGCAACCTGAGGATGGTCGAGGGTTTTCCCCGGCTGTGCCCGGTTTCCTCCCATCTCAATCCTGGCCGCCGTCGTATAAGTGAAATGTTCTTGAGTACGGCGTAAAACATCAATGGAATAAATAAATAAATTATATCTCCGGCTTTCTAGCGCTGCTTGAGCTTGGCTGTGAACATGTCACATGTTCACTGCTGTGTGCCATCACTGGAGATATTAGTCTCTGCAACAGCCAGGAAGGTCCTGCATGTTTCGAAGTCTATTTTCAGTCTTCAGGGACCAGATATTAGCTGTAAGACTGAGTGCTGAAAGTACACAAATCTAATAATTATAGGTAACAGTCAAATTGCATAGGCATATAGTTTCATTTTGTTGATTTATTTTCGTGCAATGTTTCGGCAATATGACAATAAGGTTTAGAGGAATATAAACATTTAAACAAGAGCGTACTAATTTAGTGCACATTGGTTATTAGTACAAATATTGGCGGAAAAGAAACATACATTTGAATTTTAACATGATCAATCTGCTTTTTAAAAAAAGCCGACAGTCTAAGCCATGATTCACAGTTAGAATGTTAGAGTGTCATTAATCATTAATAGATCGCACGTGGGAGGGTCTTGCAGCAACCTGCGGATGGTCATGGGTTTTCCAAGGATTCTGACCGATTGCCTCCCACCATAATGCTGTATAAATATAAATGTCTAATAGATATATCTGAAAGTAAAGTTGTTGTTCTATCCAAACACATGCATTTAATCTGGATTATAATATTACTAATGAATATATGAAAAATATAAATAATATCAAAATCCAGGTTTAACATATTTGTTAGCTAAAAAGATCAAATTCTAGTCGAATTGTATTTATTAATCATGTGTTAAACCATCATTTATAAAATTATTACACAAAGACTATATGTACCTAAAAAATGGTCCCAAACACTCACCATACAAAAACTATTTTCAAGTGTCTTTTTCTCTTAAAGGAGAAGAAAACTTAAATATTAAACAAATATCATTGAAAAGAGAATGTATTTTCTCGCAGATACATGCCATAAAAATTCTAATATGTACCTCAAGTTGACAAACTATAAATAAAGTCAGCGTCAAAATCCGTTGTGGGCGACTCCATTTTGCCTAAGAACTAGACCTGAAGCCTTCTGTGTTAGGAGGAGAATTGCCGTCGGAAACCGCCGAAGTGCAATACGTACATTTCCGGTAGAACTCTTCTTCCAAGAGGTTCGCGAACAGTACTGTTCGTTTTCCCCTTGACGATCGGGACATCGGAATGTTGGACGTAGGTTCCGAGTTTACGCGAACAAGCTGGCAGTTTAGCCACTCTCATTGGCTGAGAGGCAAAACATCCCCAGCATGAATTACAAGGTATTAAAAATGGAGGATGCGAAGGACTCTTTTCAGGATTTACGTGCGTGGCGAGGGAAAATCGATAAATTATGCAGCAGGCACCACCAGATAGAAAAAAACACGTGCTTTTTTCACCCTATAGTGTCATAATTGTAAGTTTTCTTCTCCTTTAAAGAAAAATCGAAAAAAATATTGCACACCACATTCACAGCTACTTTTCGGCACTCTTTCGTCTAAACTTGATGAAATGCTTTTTGTACGTTTTCTTCACCTTTAACAGACAGACATACAGACACACATACAGACAGACACACACACATACCCACAGCCATACACACGAACAGAAATACATAAAGACAGACACAAACACAAACAGACAGACAGACAGACAGATGCACAGACTGACATAAACACACACAGATACACATATACAGACAGACAGGCAGGCAGACACACAGCGAGACAGACAGACAGACACACTCACACCCACACCCACACACACCCACACATACACACACACACACACACACACACACACAGGCACACACACACACACACACACACATACACACACACGCGCACACGCACAAACACACACGCACACGCACACACACACGCACACACAAACACACACACACACACACACACACATGTTGGACATATGGTTCTGAGCATTAGGAAATCCAAAGATATTTGCCATGTCTTATTTCAGAGATACTCTAATGGATATAGAAATATTTTAAGATTCTCCAAAAAATTGCTTCAACAATATATAAACACCTTTCAGATGCAACAGAAATAAATAAATTGACATGGAATATGTAAAATTATAGGGATGAAACCAGATTTTACAACAGGCTTTACTCTGTGTATAGGTGACTCACAGAAATGAACATTTAGTCTTTGATAATGGAAAAAGGGAGACAATTGACAAATTAGTTGAGGAATTTTAATCTGCATTTTCTGAACTAATCAGTTTGAGGCTTCAGAAGGAAGTTCTAGAACACTGGTGGTTAAGGTATTTACATAGAGATTTGCAGTTAAAATTGAGTTGAGTACCTGAGACTATTTACTCCTTCTGCATTTGTCAAGGGTCAATACCACTGCCTGGCCTAGTTTCCAAGACAACATTTGTATCTACCACTTGTATCCCAGTTTGTTCTGGGATGTTCGAATGTCATAGGCTATACTGTCCAGTTTGCCGTGTTTCTATTTCAGTTGAGGTGGGAAATCTGTACGTACAGACATCTTTTTACCCATAAGGGTGGCAGTAGATTTCAGGTTGCGATCTTTGTCCTTTGCATGCTCTAATTTCCTAATGATGGCTGGGGGATTGTTGTCTCGCGTCCTGGTAATATGGTGTGGTGTGGGAAGGACATGGACGTTGACGATCGGAAAAGAGTCAGCCGATTCTCTATCCAAGTTCATGTCATCTTTCAGAAATCTTCTCATGACTTCTTAGGTAATTTCATGGTCACTGGTCTGGTCGAAATTCCGTAGAACAGGAGGTTGTATTTTCTTTCGTGAATTTCTATTACAGCTAGTTTCTTTTCGAGATCAGAAATATAAGCCTTCAGCTTAGCTGATGATATCCTGTTGCAAGGATTTGACTTTTCCGTTCAGCAGAAGGAACCCTCGATTCAAGAGCTGGGTCAGCGGACCCTAGCATTATACACGCTTATTCAAATCAACAATATCGAGTTTAACTGACCGGCCCCGATAGCACACTTGGTACTGCTTCTGGGAGCGGTAGATCCAGAGTCAATCCTGGGTTGAGTCACACCTAAGACTTGAAAAGAGGAAGTAGTAGCTTCCTCTATTAGCCCATCAGCGAAGGGGATAGTTCAAGGACTGGTTCACAGGTATCAGTATAATAGCTCGGGTGGGGCGGCTTACTTGCCTTTGGCAAGGCGCCTCAGTGAAGTAGCACTAGATAAAAGAGCGGTGGAAATCTGCCCTGCAACAAGGAGGCACATCGCATGCGCTCTAAGGATTCCTTCGTCGTCATATGACTGAAAAATTGTTAAGTACAAGGTTAAACCACTAGCCCTCATTCACCCACTCAAGCTTAATTGATTTAATACCTCTTTCCATGAGGAACAGTTAGAGTCTTGTTCATTCACAGTTTTAGGTTCACAAGGCCGATGTTTGTTCCCTCTCTGCTGACATGTTTGTCTCATCGATTTCCGGTACACGTGCTGTTGTTGCTGCAGATCACTTTTGATACAATTTAAGATGCCTCTAAATTTACCACGCCACAACATTCTCTGATTCGCCTTCTGTATTATCTATTCTACTAAGGAGAGCAGTACATTTACATTTTACTGGATATTTCAACTTCTATCCAGAAATCACCAACCGAGTTTTGTGTCAATGCTT
This sequence comes from Liolophura sinensis, assembly GCF_032854445.1. Lineage (NCBI taxonomy): Eukaryota > Metazoa > Mollusca > Polyplacophora > Chitonida > Chitonidae > Liolophura > Liolophura sinensis. The sequence continues at coordinate 23,918,581 of NC_088297.1, read as the reverse complement.
TAGTCATTTTGTCCTCTTTGATACGTTTTCTTCATTACGACAGTCCCGTAAGGCATATTAAATTGCCGGTTTTCCGCATATTATCAGCAATAACTCCACTCCTCAAACTGCAATTTAGAAATGCCTTTCTAGAAAGGGAATCTATACCTCTCACACAGTCAAACCGACCAGGTACAATGTACTCTTCACCTACACGTTTTTGGCCACAGTTTTTGTTGCTGCCTTATTAAGCGCCAGAACAATTTTCACAGTAAAAATCAGATATAAGACAATTATATATACAATCACAGTCACGACCATTACATAAAATAGCAACGATAGATGGATATATCTCTGAAAGTTTTCTGAGAGCAGCATCTTCATACAAATTCAATTGTTAAATGGACAACAGGTTCCGGTAGTAAACAAAAACAGGAGTGAACTTCCTTTTTCACTGGTGTGTAGAGAAGAAATACTTCCCAGTCCAACAAAACGCTTAATAGACTAAGATCTGAACTCACTACATCAGACGATTACATCAACTGATATAACAGAATAGGTCTGCTCCGAATTACATTCCTTGAGGCCACTCTCCGGTTTTAAATGGTGTGTTCTTAAGAATAAACAGTGGTTAGGCGTGACCTTATGGCTAATGAAAAGTTTCGGAGTGAAAGAGGCATAAACTGGTTGAAGACCTAGCTTTTGAGACAGATTTGAATTTTATAAAGTTTGATGGAAAGCACAGGAAAACGTCATGTATTTTTTAATCAATCCGTTGGCCTGGGTAATTTTAAAATTCTAGCAAAATTAAAAACATCAGACATCTTCGTCGAACTCTTTTAGCCGAAAAACATGGACCATGTTGATTTATTTATTTGATTGGTGTTTCACGTCGTACTCAAGAACATTTCACGTCTATGACGGCGGCCAGCATTATGGTGGGAGGAAACTCACGGCCATCCGCAGGTTGCTGGCAGACCTTCCCACGTACAGCCGTGGACTATGTAGAAATAGAAGCTGGCTCAATCAAGTTTTACAATAAAGTTTCACATAATATATCATTTTATTTATTCACATTCATCACTACACCGAAATAAGCTTGTTACCAGCTAATCCCATAAAGCATTTGTCGTTAAAATGTAACAGCTTTGATAAATTTTACTTCTACATGGAAATGGTACTCAATATGGATTGCTTTATCCCACATATGACAGAAACACCAACTAAATAAAGAAAAAGACAACTCTTGACCAAAGGAATACATGTATGACAAAACATCCCACTTCAGGTTTAAAAAGCATATCATTTTATATTTCTCATATCGCATTTCTAAGAGTCTGGAATTCAAAGTCTCGCACAATGTCTGATGGCCTCGCGAGAATTCTAAATTAAATATAGATAATAGAGTTAACAAGTGAGCCAGAGAAATATGCCTGTGGTCATTTAAGCCTGTTTACGCCCTTGTTCCGAAACAAATAAGGTTATATCATTTGTTGTTTGTTCATTTAAGAGCTTTTATTGTACAGAAATGACATTCTAATAACAACAGAAATACTAAAAGTAAATCCGAGATGTATGGGGGGAAAGACGGTATTAAGTATATTATGTTATTAGCATTTTAACTACTTATTTATTTATTTGTTTACTTGATTATGTACAGCAATGTCCTGGAGAAGAGTTCATCCATGTGACGACACGACAAAAACATCCTGCCTCTGTCAAGTAACTGGCGACCGTTCCCATTGTCCGTGGATATAAATGCTTCACATTGAACTGCTTAGTCGTGGGTAGCTGACTCCCTTCGATAGAAGTAAAGCGGTTGGTCGGCCTTTTTACCTTCAGACAAAGTGAAATATCCATTCGCGTCATGTGACCAACAGACGGATTCACCACGCGGTTCTGGGTGGTATGGCAATACAAGTGGTTCTCTTTTGACGGCATCCACGTAAGACTCGCCTGGTGCTAACTTGTAGTATAACACCCATTCTTTAAATTTGATCAGCATTTCCGTGCCGTCCGGGGAAATGTCACCGCCCACTGGGTTTTTCTTGCTGGTGTAACGTGTAAAGTTGGCTTGTCTCTGGACGTTTACGACATTTCCTGTCCCCCAATTTCCACTAGTTGGCACATGCGCAATCCATGATGGCTCGTCATCCGTCTTAGAGGCTATGTAAAGTTCCTCGTTTGGATCAATCATCAGTGTTTCAGAGTCTTCGTCTGAAAATCTCAAGTTTAAAGACAACAAAAATGCTCCAGCATAGCAATAATGTCAATGGAAAAAATAAGCCATTTTATTTCCGCTTTTTTCAACCCTCCTTTTTTGAAATTAGACAGAAATCACCTATGGTGAACCATGAGTCAAAGGCCTCAAGCAACTTATTGTATTCAATAAGCCACTCCACCTGCCCTTCTATATGTACACATTATGCCCCTCATTGCCCTCGCCCTACCCACGCACATTTCTCTCTCCCTCTCTCTGTAATATGTTTTAATGTATGCTTTAATACACATGGCTTGTAAATTGTTTAGTTTTAGTTTTCTTACGTCTTTATCGTCTTGTGACTGTACACATTTGTTTTCCTTGTGCTCTCTACTGTTAATGTATAAGTAAGCCTTAACATGGCTTTCTCCAGTACATTCATCAAGATGGCTACAGTTTTCTTTGATAAATATATCGGTTTGGTCTCCTTCTAAAACATAATTACGCTCAAATATACATGTGCAAAGATGTTGACCTCAGTATCTCTAATATTTATCTTGTTTTGTTTTATTTTCACTGCTTTCATTTACGTTTCTGAGTTATAAGTTTTTCTTTGATATGTAGAGCTCTCTTAGTATTAAAAGTGATAAATATTTCCCTTTTTTCACCAAATGGGAAGAAACATATGAAGATGTCACACTTACTCATATAGAAGTTTTGAGTCCACTTGCAGGGTTTGGTCACGTATTTCTGCCGGCTCCTTCACTCGGTAAATCGTGTGAGGTTCAGGGCCTCCATCACCGATGTCACCGATGTATAAACGTGTTTCCTGGCCGCACGTGCCCACGGCGACATCCTCCCAGTCTTTATTGGTGGCACCGGATATGGTGAACGTGGCCTGGATATGAGAATTTGTAGCGTTGAGGGCGAATATTCGGTTTTGGCCGCCTTTGTCGTTATGTGTGTACAGGATGTTTGGATGTCTCCGACTGGCAGCTAACCCTGACGCCTCCGGAATCTGACGGTGATTTACCTGTCCCTTGTTGATGGCGTCACTGAAACTCGGATCTAGATTGAGGGGAAAATTAAATAACCTATATCCAGTGATTAAATTATTATCTTTTACTCATATGACAGAGGTCTGTGTAATACTGGAAGAAATCCGGAGTGACTGGATTAAACCGTAGGCACTGGGCAAGTGACTGACAGACTTTTCCACATGTCATGTAAAAATGTAAATCATTCTGTGATCTCTAACGAACGTTATGTCAGACAACATCAACGGCCGTACTGTCGTTGGTGTCCGTGTAGCTTTTCGGCCACTAGCAAGAAAAACTAAGGCCCGCAGAACCTGGTAAAAGGCAGGGAAAAGTTGATGGTCCCATGTCCGGGCCTGGGACATGTAATGCTTTTTCTCAGCATGGATTCGCAGTTCCACAAGAAGACACGGTATGTGTACACAGACCTAATTATTCCTGGTAGTCATATAACAGAAACATTGTTAAGTACAACGTAATACATATACATGCCCATTGAGCTGTAACTTTACAACATGGTGTATATCTGATGGTTGCTTGTACATTTACTGCACTTTACTGCACTTTACTTTCGAAAAGCGAAACAAAACAGAAAGTGATGTTGTACCGTTACAGTCCATTGCTTATTTACCTATAAAAGTTCTGTAAACTTATGGTCAGAAAAAGCTATTTATGTGCAGAAAAATGCACTGTAGTCTGATTTGGTAGCAAAATTTTACTGTAAAAATATGCCACGTCCTAATACACTCTTCGTCCTGCCAACCATAATTCCTCAACAAAGGGGCCTTCAGTGTTTCCACTATTAAAGAATATCAAATACATTCTAAACGAATTTCCCCTGTATTTTCCCTATATTTAACCATGCTGGAGTAAAACCTGCCGCGAGGGCCTCCGTGGCTCAGTTGGTTAGCGCGCTGACGCGGCGTAATGACCCAGGAGTCTCTCACCAATGCGGTCGCTGTGAGCTCAAGCTCAGCTCATCCTGGCCTCCTTCCGGCCTTAAGTGGGAAGGCCTGCAGCAACCTGCGGATAGCCGTGGGTTTCCCCCGGAGTCTGCCCGGTTTCCACTCACAATAATGCTGACCGCAGTCGTATAACTGAAATATTTTTGAGTACGGCGTAAAACACCAATCAAATAAAAAAATAAATAAAACCTGGCGCAGTCATATTTTACAATAAACTCAAAAGATAACAAGCCGGCTGCTCGGGAAACTATAAGAATACTTCGTCCGATTAACGTAAAGTTGTTCTTTTTATCGTTATTTTACTTAGAACGGACTATTTTTTCGTATCCATAGCTGCGTTTCAGTTAACATGGAGCCTCTCAGCGATGCGGTCGTTGGGAATTCAATCCCTGACCATGCTCGGCCAAGTACAACCTACGGATGGTCGTGAGTTCCCTCACGTTATGTCCGATTTCCTCCCACCGTATTGCTGGTGCCGTCGTAATAGTGAAATACAAGTATTCTTAAGAAAAAGCCCACACAATAATGAATAAATATTAGCATTTTACGGGAATTCACCAAACAGAAGTTCCCAAATATGAAGAGAAAACAAGAGAAAGAGAGATAGCAAGGCTTCAAATACAAATGGAGGAAAACACCAATTTAGAATTTTACTAAATATAAAAAATGTCAAAAAGATATTAAAAGAAAAGATCACAATAAGCGTGATATATAACACTTCTGACACTCAAGTTTTTTTTTGATATTCATTATACGTTAGATACTACGTAAATGCCCCAAACAATCCAATAAACATTTAGGCCTAATTTAAATTATATCAGGAGGTTGACTTATCATTAGGTTATTAGTTCACAAAAATGTGCACTTACCACAAGCTACTAAGGCGAAGCAGAGAAGGGAACCGAGCAGATATGAACGAAGTAACATTGCCGAGTCCATTTTTTGAGATTCTCACAACAAAGATGTACAGCAACAGTCTGATATACTATAGCTCACGGCTGTTTATATAAGGTAGACTGGACCGAGCACGAGTATAGCGCGCAGTGATACAGGCTGTGGACTGTAGGCGTCAGTCCAGTGGGCGGGGCATGGGTATGATGGGGGTGGTGGTAAAGTCGCCGGGACTCCCAGCGAAATTCCCAGGTGTGTGGCATTAGATCAGGGGTTGTTAGCCTTCAGGTGCGATCTGTGGTCAAGTGGTCAAATGTAAGGATTTTCATGTACCATTTGTGACGAGAAATATTTGTTGGCAGTACGAAAATATTGTTTGTCGATTTAAAGTTATTGACTATATATTTCATTATTGTCTGACTCTCAATCTCTCAAGATTCTTATTTAAGATATCTATTAGTGGTATTTATTTATTTATTTTTCACCAGTATTATAAATAAATTAATATTATAGCCGGCGAATGAACAAGACCCTCGGGGCTTTATTCCCACCATCTCATGCAACACTTGTAAAGACTTTGTAACACTTCAATGTACAAAAACACTTCAAACAGTATTTCATTTTATCAGGTAAATCGCACCTAAAGTAATATTTGCACCAGAAGGATCCAGCTGTATTCTCACACTGCCTCCCACGTCTGCCATTACAGAAATTTTCATGACTGAAACCAACATTCCCAATATCGAAATTTACAGATGTATAAAAGACCCAGCCAGGTCAGTATTTTATAAAAATTAATAAACAATTTTGCCGCAAGGTGATAGTTTGTCGCTTGTTTGATTATATTTTGTGTCCTCTCCCTACTCCTGAATAAGTACGTGATAACTGTTTGACATTCCATAATGAATAATTACTCATTAAGCATAATTTTAAATGAGTAGTTGGACCAAAAAATTTACCTAAAGTATAATTTTGGTTTTTCGAACATATCCACTTGTGTACATTTACATGGACTTGATATTGATTGTTATCATCGTTACGGTTCTAAGCCAAGAGTTTTGCACTTCATAGACTATTGTCTTTTGTACTGAGATACTCCAGCCATCCTCTCTAGATCATGCTGGCCTTTTGTGATACTAGATATCTCTTCCATATTTGTCCCTGGGCTTTTGTTCTGGGATACTTGACCGCCTCCATCTTAGATGTGCCTGGGATTTAGCATTTTGGTGTTGGGATACTTGACCCTCTTCCCAAGATGTCCCTGAGCTTTGTGCTTTGATACTCGACCCCCTCCGCCCTTGAACTTTTGCTTTTTCTTGTGCTTGAATACTTGGATACTTCTCACCAGATTCCCCTGCACTTTTGTCGTTTGTTCTGAGATACTTGCCTGCTCCTCCCATCTTGTTCCTGGACTTTTGCCTCTTGTGCTGAAATACCCCCGCCCCCCACTTACTTTGATGTCTTTGGCGTTTTGCTTCTTGTGCTGAAATACTTGTCTCCCTCTTCCCTCCATCTCCCTGGTCTTTTGCTCTTTGTGCTGATAATTGCTCTTCTCTTCACATAACGTCCTTGGACTTTTGGCCTTTGTGCTGAAATTATTACCCCCCACCCTCCTCTCCACTTCCATGATGTCCCTGGACTTTTATGTTTTGTGCTGAAATACTTGCCCCCTCTTCCCTTAATGTCCCTGGACTATTATGTTTTGTGCTCATGCTTGTGAAATGAACCAGAATAAATAGCAATGGCCTAATCATATCGCATAGGACCAAATGGTCCAGGTTTAAACCGACTAAATTGGAGTGAGTGTGTCTTATAAGTTATTCCTGGCCTGTCAACTACGTATTTATATAATTCATGATTAAAGCTTTTTTTCAAAAATGTAGCCCATGGGTGTTAGCACATGGCGGGGGGGGGGGGGGGGGGGGGAGGAGAAACAACCCGACCTTTGCCAAGAACATGGGCCTTGGGACCTGAGATCGATGCTCTACCATGTCTTCAGGTCTCAGCACTGGACTCGTTCCGGCTGGAATACAAACTCATAACACGTGAGTAACACGTGATCTAAACTCTGTTGGATCATTCATTCATCATACAAATGAAACTCATTTCCTTCAGTATTGGAGTTAGAATTGGACAACCTTACTTGTACGTCTTTACAGAGTAAAATATTTCACTCGCGACTTCTAAGTCAGGCACCGGCCCGGATAGCACAGTTGGTAGAGCGTCCGCTTCGGGACCGGTAGATCCAGGATCAATCCTTGGTCGAGTCACACCTAAGACTTTAAAAGAGGAAGTTGTAGCTTCCTCGCTTGGCGTTCAGCATGAAAGGGATAGTGCAACGACTGGTTGACCCGTATCAGTATAATGGCTCGGGCGGGGCGGCTTACTTGCCTTCGGTTAGTCGTCTCAGTGATGCAGCACTAAATAAAAGAGCGGTGGAAATCCGTCCTGCAACAAGGAGGCACATTACACGTGCATGCACCCTAATGATTCCTTCGTCGTCATATGACTGAAAAATTGTTGAGTACGACGTTAAACCCCAAGCACTCACTCACTCACTCTAAGCCAGGCAAAGATTTGTTTGCGCAAGAGTTTGTGATTTGAGCAATAAAAAAAATTAAAATAAACGGAACAGATCATAAAATAACGAAAGTCCATAACCTAACTTAACAGGCCATAAAAAAACAACTCTTAATGCCATGTAACTGTTACTTGTTACAGTACTTTCTCCAGCCATTCACGGAACCTCTGTGGCTCAGTTGGTTAGCGCGCTAGCGCAGCAAAATGTCCCAAGAGTTTCTAACCAATGCGGTCGCTGTGAGTTCAAGTCCAGCTCATGATGGCTTCCTCTCTGGCTGTATGTGGGAAGGATGCCAGCAACCTGCGGATGGTCGTGGGTTTTCCCCGGGCTCTGCCTGGTTTCCACCCACCATAATGCTGGCCGCCGTCGTGTAAGTGAAATATTCTTGAGTACGGCGTAAAACACCAGTCAAATAAATAAAAAAAAATCCTGCCATTCACCTGATTGCCATCGAATATGGCGGTGTGGCAAATCTTGAGTATTGCGTCATGTGACTTTTACATAAATCACATCAATTCTGCAGTGTTGTGCACCTCATCAGTTGTTATCGGTGTGTAAAAGTAGGTTATATATCTCCTGTAAACCAAGAAGAATTGTTCAGTTTTTACGCTGCTGAATGTGTTCCATGAGCTTAAAGTGTCGCTTCAGTCCTGAGAGAAACCAGGCGAAAACAGGAAAATGATACGAGGGATACACTACGGATCAGAGTTACACAGCGCAGGTCAAAAATAGTTACGATGAATAACACTATTTAACCCCATTTGCTGCAGAGTCCTCACGAACAAAATCTTCGTATAGTTTCCGTAAAAATTTTTCTGATGTGGCGTGGTAATATTCCTTATGTGACGATGAATCAGGAAGATGAGACGTCGAATAATGCATGTATCCTCGAATGACGTCATGCGCGTTTGAAAGAACGACGACATGTGACGCTATATGTCAGCGATATATGTCGTCAAGTGTTCTTTAATGACGTCACACCGGGCAAAATTGGAAATGACAGAAATCTTTTGATTCTGTAGTATCCTCTGGACTCAGCAAAAGCTGTTTTAATACAATGTATTTTTTGACAATTCATGAAAACAATTCACATTATCCTGACCATTATCACTTTACCCTGCTTTCAAGACACACAGGTCTTGACACTGAAGTAGCCCATTGAATTGATTCCTTTAATATTTGTCTTTACAACAACTGAACAAATGTCGTTTTCCCGTGTCCGTTACAGAAATGTATTATTATATTTGCGCAGAGCGCGAGTATTAAGTGAACACCTGTGCATTTAATGATTTGTATTTTAAATGACAGTTTTTAAGACAAACCAGCTGTGTAGAGCGATTACTGACAGTGGAACACAAGATTTACCACCGGTTAAAATCAAACTGAAAATCAATAACGTTCTATAATGAATCAATTTACTGCACAGACTCAAAATGACACCTGCCATGAAGAGCAAATAATGGATCAATCTTACCATTGCACACAATCTACATAAGCAACTGTAAAATATAATATGGTAAACTAAATGAGGATAATTCTAGATTCTGTAATAGAATCTACACATACTGTATGTATTCTGTAACAGAATCTACACATACTGTATGTATGTTCTTTTCAGTCGATGATAAAAGTTACTATCTGTTGGGATACATGTTTTCTTGACATGTTTCGTTGTTTTTCTTGTCGAGCAGTATTGGATTATTGAGTAGTTGCATGATTGGTCGATTGGTCAAATTTTAACAAGCCTGTCTTTTGTCATTGATCATTCATTTAACCAGGTGCCTTAGTGCAAGAAAAAATCGACTTCGAAGATGTGAAATGTTGCACCAAGTGTAACGAGGTGCCTTAATACAAGAAGAGATCGACTTCGAAGGTGCGAGATTCCGCACAAAATGTAACGAAGTTCCATCAAAAAAGAGTATAAAGAAACTATTCTGCTAAAGTAAGTACTTTCCCTCGAGTTAACCAACCAATCAAAATGCTGACATTTGAAATAACAGCTTCTCATTAGCTTCTTAATAGCTTCTTATTAGCTTCTCAGAATGCTGAAAGAGCGAAACAAAACAGATGGTTACCACTGGTGTCAGGAGGCTGCTAGAGCGAAGCAAAATAGACAGATATTTTTGGCGTCAGAAGGCTGAGGGTACAAGGGCAAAAAAGACGGTGGTCATTTGTGTCAGATTGCTGATGCCAGCTATAGCAAAGCAAAATAGACCGGTATCATTGGTCAGAAGGCTGCATGAGCGAAGTAAAACAGACAGTGACCATAGGTGTCAGCTAATGCGAAGTAAAACAGACGGTTGCCATTGGTGTCAGCTACAGCGACGTAAACCAGAGGTTGTCAATGGTGTCAGAAGCTTGAGGGTGCAAAGCAAAACAGACGGGCGCCATTGGTGCCAGGAGGATGTTAGAGGGACGCAAAATAAACGATTATCTTTCTTGTTAGAAGGCTGAGAGTGTAAAGCAAAATACACGGTTGCATTGGTGACAGATGGCTGTTAGAGGAAAATATAACAGGCGGTTACCATTGGTGTCAGGAGGCTAATAGAGTGAAGCAAAACAGGCGGTTACCGTTGGTGTCAGCTACAACTAGGCAAAATAGACGGCTGTCTTTGGTGCCAAATGGCTGCTAGAGCAAAGTATGACAGGCGGTTACCATTAGCATCAGAAGGCTGCTAGAGCGAAGTGTAACAGGCGGTTACCAGTGGTGTCAGGAGGCTGCTAGAGCGAAGATCATCAGGCGGTTACCATTGATGTCAGGAGGCTAATAGAGTGAAGCAAAACAGACGGTTACCATCGGTGTCAGCTACAGCTAAGCAAAATAGACCGTTGCCCTTGGTGCCAGATGGCGGATAGAGCGAAGTATAAAAGACGGTTACCAATGGTTTAGGAAGGCTGAGAATACAAAGCAAAATAGACCGTTTTTTTCCCCAGGGCAATCACAGTCCATAGTTTATAGCATGAGTTGGTAAATGCGTGTATGCTGAGTTCTTAAACATCAAAAAAAGAAGAAATATTGGTGGTGATGACATGGCAAAGCACTCTGCAGGCCTCAACTGATTCGCAAGTGACACCTGCACAAAACGGTTGGTGATAACATGGCAAAGCACTCTGCAGGCCTTAACTGATTCGCAAGTGACACCTTTAGAAAAGGTTGGTGATATCATGGCAAAGCACTCTGCAGGCCTCAACTGATTCGCAAGTGACACCTGCACAAAACGGTTGGTGATAACATGGCAAAGCACTCTGCAGGCCTCAACTGATTCGCAAGTGACACCTTTAGAAAGGGTTGGTGATATCATGGCAAAGCACTCTGCAGGCCTCAACTGATTCGCAAGTGACACCTCAAAAAAGGTTGGTGATAACATGACAAAGCACTCTGCAGACCTCAACTGATTCGCAAGTGACACCTGCACAAAAGGTTGGTGATAACATGGCAAAGCACTCTGCAGGCCTCAACTTATTTGCAAGTGACACCTGCACAAAAGGTTGGTGATATCATGGCAAAGTACTATGCAGGCCTCAACTAATTCGCAAGTAACACCTGCACAAAAGGTTTGTGGTGACATGGCAAAGCACTCTGCAAGCCTGCACTGATTCGCAAGTGACATCTGTAGAAAAGGTTGCATCTCTCATTGACATTATAAAACACAGCTGTCCAATTATCGACGGGTTTCTCTAAGACTTGTTTACAGCAAACGATCAATATGTCGTTTTTCTCGCGGCTGCCGACCTTATATAAAGACAACCCACTCAGGCTCTCAATATCAGGTTATAAAACTGATCTTTATGTCTGTCAGCATTACTTGGCCTATATCCATTAAAAGACTATAGCATCCTGGTAATATTTTTTGAGCACTGATTTCTATTGCAATCAGATCCTCCTCTCAGTGTGGCTTATGTCTTTGTCCAAGATTGCTTTCCACAGTATAATGTTTACGGTAGGACACGGGTCGTGGCTGATTGGCTTTGAGTTTCAGTCTGACACCGGAACCAACCAGTCCCGTTCCTTTGCTCTAACCTCTCGGCGCTGAGCACCAAGCGAGGCATCAACGTGTATCACTTTTTAGTAATTTGGTATGAGTCGACACGGAAAAAAAGAAAAGATGAGATAATATATAACATATATTAGATCAAACCTGTGATATTTCGTTTATATTTATATTCGTACAATTTTGTAAAATTGTACGAATATAAATAAACGAATTGACGTTGACGAAATGTCATGAAGCGTTGACGAATGTCATGCCACGTTGCCGATTGCCATTATGCGTTGACGATTGTCATAATGCTTCGACGACTGTGCTAAGCCATTGAGGCCCTTGATCGATATGGAAGGAAACATTTAGAACACTGATCCAAGAACGGCCCATAATAATTTGTGATTTTATTTCTCTAATTTTAACGCCAGATGACAAACTATTGATCGTGACTTCTCTTCGTCATGGTAAGAATGGCTCTTTAGAGTTCGATGGCACAGCCTATAAATTTGGATAAAAGTGACTTTTTTTTGTAGGGGGGGATTTTTTTTTTGGATTGTTTATTTCAAAATTTACCTTAACCTTGGCTAATTGATACGTTTACAATAATAATACACACATATAACGTTGAAATAGAATTTAGAGCAAAAACAAAACACTTTTTTACTTGGGACAGGTATTATTTTTAAAAGTCTTTCTAAACAGAATAAAATGATATAAATTATTTGAGCTCTCCTCCAAACTGTATGGATCATGTTGGTCGTGTTGGTCACTGACGTCATTACACGATATTGTATTTTTCTCGAAACCATCGAATTATGCATAATTGCGAATTACATGATGCACTTTATAGGAATTGTTAAATTCTGTCAAACGTATAGGTGAAAAGTCGCATTTGGGAAACACCCAAATATCTTTCACTGTACATCTGAAGTACTACCCGATTTTAAGCCTAAGACGAATGCGCCAGAATAAATGAGCCGACGACAGATTTGACACGGGATAACCCTACAACCAGGACATGAGGTGGCAATCACAGTCCAACATGAGCTGGCAATCACAGTCCGACATGAGCTGGCAATCACAGTCCGACATGAGGTAGCAATCCCAGCCCGACATGAGGTGGCAATCACAGTCCTACATGATATGGCAATCACAGTCCGACATGAGGAGGCAATCACAGTCCGACATGAGGTAGCAATCCCAGCCCGACATGAGGAGGCAATCACAGACCGACATGAGGTGACAATCACAGTCCGACAAGGGGTGGCAATCACAGTCAGACAAGAGGTAGAAATCACAGTCCGACATGAGGTGGCAATCACAGTCCGATATGAGGTAGCAATCCCAGCCCGACATGAGGTGGCAATCACAGTCCTACATGATATGGCAATCACAGTCCGACATGAGGAGGCAATCACAGTCCGACATGAGGTAGCAATCCCAGCCCGACATGAGGAGGCAATCACAGACCGACATAAGGTGACAATCACAGTCCGACAAGGGGTGGCAATCACAGTCAGACAAGAGGTAGAAATCACAGTCCGACATGAGGTGGCAATCACAGTCCGAGATGAGCTGGCAATAACAGACCGACATAAGGTGACAATCACAGTTCGATATGAGGTGGCAATCACAGTCCGACATGAACTGGCAATCACAGTCCGACATGAGGTGACAATCACAGGTCGATATGAGGTGACAATCACAGTCCACGATGACAGTCTCAGTCTCAGCTTCAACCTATATCCTTTTGTCATGAACATAACTATTTTCTAATTAAATTTAAAAATTACTCCAAGATTGTAGAACTGTGCAAAATTTAATTAGGTTTCAGATGTTGAATAACCGCAGACAGTAAAAAGACCTGGGTATGGTGAGGTGGGGAAACGGCCTCCGTGCAAGAAACTGTGAACCTTAAGCGAAACTGACTATAGCTGTGAGTGACAGCTGTTAACACACCCGAAACACCACTTCTTTTTCATTTCTGTTTTTCTCTTCCTTTCCTGTTGTATAAGAAAGAAGTAAACGAGTTATAAAGCTCCAAAGATAGACGGAAGCGATGTATAGGTCATGAAATCGAAAAGTGGAAGCCTGCTACAGTCAAACTTAAATATATATTTTTTCCATTTGACACTGTTGAGTGGGGAAAATCATTGCACCACAAGTAAAACTTTCTGAAACATTCTTGATCACTCAGTTAGGCACCGGTCAATTAAATATAACAAATGTAATACTCAGCCTTATAATTCCGCTTCTCATGACACGTTAAGTTTAATGATAGGCGACCACATATGCTCTCAAGCAGGATTCACGTATGATATCGCTATCGCTGCCACATATTAAGTATACCATAACTTGACATTTTTACTCACGCAAAAGTATGTTTCCGAGGACAAAAAAAAAGAACCATAAAAATTCGAACTCACCTTCGAGATGCTACACATTCTCCATTGTGACGTCTTTAGTTCTATGACTATGCTATGCTGGATGCCTGACAGACTGTGGCAGAAATACGGATTTCAAACTTGTCAAAATAATTTTATGCATACATTTGGGTATAGTTTTAGCCAACAGACGGTAATATAATGATCCCTCGTTCCAACAGGTGTCGACACAAAAGCACAACAGAACGATTCTTATTGATTTTCTCTCTCCAGATGTGTATAAAATGTCAATATTGGAGCAACATTTATCTTGATATTACAATCACAAGGTGCATTGGACACACGTTTTTGAGTTTGATACATATTACCGCTTTGCTGGAGCATCCAGGTAAGATTTCAGACTTATACACTCTCACACACAACGTAGACAAACTTTCAAACCGTGTCAGGTATTTCATTTGTTTTCAGCTAGCTTTGAAATCTCGTCCACGTCTTCTGCGTTAGTTGAAAATCATCTGACGTTGTTCCTGACATTCAAATTTACTTTCTATGTGGCCATTTTTTATGATCTTGTTTTCGTCTTGATATGGAAACAGTCGCAGATGCTCTGTTTTAGTTGAAAGTCACCTGGCAATGACTTTGCCCATCAAATGAAGTTTTTATCTTGCCACAAATATAGTTTATATGTGGCCACAAATATAGTTTATATGTGGCCATTTAATTGCATGATCTTCAAGGCATCACAAAGTAACGATATTGAATGACATTTCTGCTCATGGGTACAGATTTGGTATACTGCGTTGTCAATTCTTAACGTTATCCATGCTCGGGATCCTACTCCTGCTCTGTGATTGGACAGATCCTGGATCAGCCGGAACGATTTCCAAATGGCATTGTAAGTTTTTTAGAAACGTAAAGGAATAAATTTCTAGAAATCGAGGTACGCATCACAAAATAGAGCACTTAAAACCATGTATAAAAACGCTTTCGTTTATTTTTGTGAAAACAGTTAAAGGCGTTCAAACATTTGAATTCTAAATTGGGCTTTATGAGCCATATTGTCAGAGTTTAGGAACTTTGACGTCACAGGAAGATCTTTCAACTCTAATTACGACACTGAATGTTGGAATAGCTCTTTTTACCCATGAGTAAAAAAATTACTGAAATAATGTTCCCCAAAATTCCTTTCTTCTGGTGAACATCAGGAGAAAAAAATGATGTGACATTAGAGATACCTAGAGACTTCCCAGCAGGCCCGACACATCCCAATAGGCATGTGCAAGTTGATATTGCATGCACATGCCCGTACCTTGCACACTCATTTAAATGCTTCAATGAAATAAGCTTATTTTCGAGAAGAAGGCTTCATTGCCTCCTTTGAGGGAATTTCTTTGCAGTAATATGAACTTACGTGGTCGGGTATGACGTGGTTTACAGATATCCAAACGCCAGCAACTTTTGTAACCCTACACTTAATACAATGACCACCTGTCCGTAAGGTTTTGTAACCCTACACTTAATACAATACCCACTTGTCGGTGAGGTTTGTCACTTGACGCCTAGAGCAAAAGCCTACCAGTCGGTAAGGTTTGTAACCTTACACCTAATACAATGCCAACCCGTCGGTAAGGTTTGTAACCCTACATCTAATACAATTCCCACCTGTCGGTAAGGTTTGTCACTTCACGCCTAGAACAAAAGCCCACCTGTCGGGGAAGTTTGTAATTTGACAGCTAAAACAAAAGCCAAGCGCCACAGAAGAATTGTAACTCTTCACCTCATACATTACCCACTTGCCAGTAACTTTAAGGCCTCACTATACTCCTATGGTCAAGTCTAAGTTTTACACCTAGCACTGTATCCAGGCGCCATTAGGTTTTATGTCTAGCACTGTATCCAAGCGTTCCCGACTATTTGCGAGCTTATCTTTCAGTATCGTCTGGACTTGACTGAAACCTTGCCTAGTTCACTTCCTCTACTCTCACAACGATTCCGGCGGCCAGCCCCACCTCTTCGCCATTGATGCTAACACCGGCAAGAGGATTGCCGTACAGTGAGGACTGGGAGGATATTGTCGTGGGACCGTGCGGCAACCAAGCAGGGAATCCCCAGAGAAAGCCACGCACATCTGCAAGGAAACACCACAAGAAAACCCATACTAATCCGCCGGAAAACTCACGACCCCCCCACAGGAAAACTCACAACCACCCGCAGGGAAACCCACGACAATCCACAGGGACACCCACAATCATCCACAGGAAAACCCAAACCAATCCGCAAGGAAACTCACACCAGTTCGCAGGGAAACTCACGACCACACCTACCTGCAAGGAAACCGACGACCATGGATATGCATGTATGATTGGAAATATATTATGTATTGGAGAGCGGACGAGCAACAGTTAATTCTTCAGAAAGAATCGACAAAGCGCGGAGCGTTACGTTGTATGGTTGATCTTTTGTAACGGTGTTACATGAAATTTTAGTGCAACAGCGTTAGGTCTTTTAGCTAATGGCTGTTCAGTCGGTTATACTCTATATAGGTTACTACATGAGCATGTACTACATGTGCAGGATTATAAGCAGTGACTCAGTCTATGATTATTTATGCGGAAAAGTAAATCTGAAATTATTGAAGTTTACATATAATCTGGGGAAGTGTGACAGTAGATTATACATTGAGGTGACATAGCCAGGGTCATTCAAAGCGCCTCGCAAAATTGTACACGACACGATGTGACATAGCCATTGCCAATCAAGGCGACTCGCAAAATTGTATACAACTCGATGTGACATAGTCAGCGCCATTCAAGACTCCTCACAAAATTGTATACAACACCATGTGACATAGCCAGTGTCATTCAAGACACCTCACAAAAACTGTACACAACTCGATGTGACATAGTCGGCGCCATTCCAGACTCCTCACAAAATTGAACACAACTCGATGTGACATAGTCAGTGCCATTCAAGATCCCTCACAAAACTGTACACAACTCGATGTGACATAGTCAGTGCCACTCAAGACTCCTCACAAAATTGTACACAAACTCGATGTGACATAGTCAGTGGCATTCAAGACTCCTCACAAAATTGTACACAAACTCGATGTGACATAGTCAGTGCCATTCCAGACTCGTCACAAAACTGTACACAACTCGATATGACATAGTCAGTGCCATTTCAGACTCCTCACAAAATTGTACACAACTCGATGTGACATAGTCAGTGCCATTCTAGACCCCTCACAAAATTGTACACAACACGATGTGAAATAGCCAGAGTCATTCCAGGCGCCATGCAAAATTGTATACAACGTGATGTGACATAGTCAGTGCCATTCCAGACCCCTCACAAAATTGTACACAACTCGATGTGACATAGTCAGTGCCATTCCAGACTCCTCACAAAATTGTACACAAACTCGATGTGACATAGTCAGTGCCATTCAAGACTCCTCACAAAATTGTATACTACACGATGTGACATAGCCAGTGTCATTCCAGGCGCCATGCAAATTTGTATAAAACACGATGTGTACAGTAAGTGCCATTCCAGACACCTCACAAAATTGAACACAAACTCGATGTGACATAGTTAGTGCCATTCCAGACCCCTCACAAAATTGTACACAAACTCGATGTGACATAGCCAGTTCCATTCAAGACCCCTCAAAAAACTGTACACAAACTTGATGTGACATATTTAGTGCCATTCCAGACTCCTCACAAAATTGTACACAAACTCGATGTGACATAGTCAGTGCCATTTCAGACACCTCACAAAATTGTATACAACACGATGTGATATAGCCAATGTCATTCCAGGCGCCATGCAAAATTGTATACAACACAATGTGACATAGTCAGTGCCATTCCAGACCCCTCACAAAATTGTTCACAAACTCGATGTGACATAGTCAGTGCCATTCCAGACTCCTCAGAAAATTGTACACAAACTCGATGTGACATAGTCAGTGCCATTCCAGACTCCTCACAAAACTGTATACAACACAATGTGACATAGTCAGTGCCGTTCCAGACCCCTCACAAAATTGTACACAACACCATGTGACATAGTCAGTGTCATTCAAGACCCCTCACAAAATTGTATACAACACAATGTGATATAGCCAGTGTCATTTCCAGGCGCCATGCAAAATTGTATACAACACCATGTGACATAGTCAGTGCCATTCCAGACCCCTCACAAAATTGTACACAACACCATGTGACATAGTCAGTGTCATTCAAGACCCCTCACAAAACTGTACACAAACTCGATGTGACATAGTCAGTGCCATTTCAGACTCCTCACAAAAGTGTACACAACTCGATGTGACATAGTCAGTGGCATTCAAGACCCCTCACAAAATTGTACACAAACTCGATGTGACATAGTCAGTGTCATTCAAGACTCCTTACAAAACTGTACACAAACTCGATGTGACATAGTCAGTGCCATTCCAGACTCCTTACAAAGTTGTACACAACTCGATGTGACATAGTCAGTGCCATTCAAGACCCCTCACAAAGCTGTACACAAAATCGATGTGACATAGTCAGTGCCATTCCAGACTCCTCACAAAATTGTACACAACACCATGTGACATAGTCAGCGCCATTCAAGACCTCTCGCAAAATTGTCAACAAAACGATCTTCAGTCATTATGTTTTCTTAAACAGCCCAGGCATCATTTTGAAACCAGCTATGTATTGCAAAATCATCTATGATAACTACCTTATGTGGTCATTCAAACACAGTGTGTGCTTTACTGGATTTTAGACGTTCGGAAAACTAAGTTCGGAAAACTTAGACACAGTTCCATGCGAACTGTCATCTGAAGTTAATATGAAGTTTGTTGTCATAGCTCTACACCAAAAATTATTATTTACGGTACCGCTACATGTAAACACAAGAATAAGTTTACCACAACATGCGACTATACTCATCAAGGGCGGCTGACCTGAACTTAAACCGTCTGAGACAACTATAAAAAAAATGATATATGATATGGAATAAATGATCTGTTATTGCTTTTCTACAGGTGTTTGCTTCATTTTCTCCCTATAACTAACATGTAAACAGGCTTTTTGTCACGTGCTACCTTAGCTCTCCCATGTAACCTTTGCGTTTTCTTCCTAGGCACGTACCAATACCGCATTCATCATTTAAATATGATTTATCTACATTTGTATCTTTGATCTACACCTACAATAGCTTGATTTAGTAGTAATGGCAATAACAACAAACAACAGCGTCACTTAGGTTTTCTGGGTCTATAACAAGAAAGATATAGTTCGGTTTATAAGGTTTTCCTGTCTTCAAAATAGATCATCATGGTTGTTCAAATTTCCAGTGATTCAAAAATCTGGAGACATAGTATTGACCGTACACCGATGAGGCTGTTAAAGCTGACCTTAGTTAAAGCTTTTGGTGTCATGTGGTATCAGGATGACAAAGGTGAGTAACACACCTGACATAGCGGACTCTGTGGATCGTTCTGATCTGTGTTGCGGTGTTACAGTTGGACAGAGAGAAACTGAGAGAGCTGGGTCGTTCTGATCTGTGTTGCGGTGTTACAGTTGGACAGAGGAAAACTGAGAGAGCTGGATCGTTCTGATCTGTGTTGCGGTGTTACAGTTGGACAGAGGAAAACTGAGAGAGCTGGGTCGTTCTGATGGGTGTTGTCTTCCTGCAGACGGCGACAGGAAAACTGCCAGGCAGGATCGACCTCATCTGTGTTGTAGTATGACAATCGGGGAGAGGAAAACTGACCGTCCTGATCTGTTTTGTCGTGTTACAGACTGAAAGAGGTAAACTGACAGAATTGGATCGTTCTGATGTGTATTGTCGTGTTACAGGTGGAAACAGCAAAACCAACTTATTTCCTCGCCATTTAACCCATTTAAATTAATGGAAGATGAAGAAGTTATACCCAGTCTTCTATCGCGCATGTACATGTAAAGAGATATATTTCTAACAGAAATTAGGTTGTGATCCTTAATTGCCTTGTGGGTATTAGCGTTAATTAAAATCATCTTTTCTACAAAGTCACGGGGTATTTTTATGTGGTGAAAAACTGCCAAAATCATAAACGTGTATAGAAAACAATTTTCTACAGCGCTCCCTTTAGCATGGTGTGGGCACACCTTTGTGATGCTCAGTGATTTCTGATAAATAATTAGCTTTCTGAGAAATGCTCATATATATATATATATATATATATATATATATATATATATAGAGAGAGAGAGAGAGAGAGAGAGAGAGAGAGAGAGAGAGAGAGAGAGAGAGAGAGAGAGAGAGAGAGAGAGAGAGAGCATAGATAAAGTAGTTTCAAGAACGCACCGTGTTACTTTTGCAATGTCACACAACCTGCATGTAGATAAAACAGTACAAAATAAGCTAAAGCAAACATGGAGAAAAGATGGATGATCGGTCTTTTAGAGTATCAGTTCCAACCAACCAGACACAAGTTATATTTATAACTATTTTCCGCAGACGTCACATTAAACCTGATATGTTTTTTAGATATATCCAGGTGGAGTACGGGTGAGACAATATCGCGTGCCTGGTATCTCTTGCATGGTGTGTCCTGTGGCCTCGGAAGATTTTGGGATTAAAAGTCGACTTATAGAGTGCAGTATCCAAACAAACCAGAAACATTACAATTGCCTCTTGTATCTTCCAAAGTAACTAAATATATATGTTTTGTTCTCAGTCTAAATATTGTGTTTGACGACTGTATATACATGTGATTTGTACATCAGTTTATTTCTCTCTGCATGGTGAAAGGTTAAAATCTGACTTCCTCTTAAAGACGGTCGACCAAATAAAGCTTGTAATGGTTTAGTGGTTGTGTCAGCTTATGAAATTATTGAAACAGTCCTAACAAAGGTGGGATAAATTTAATACTTCTGGCACATTAAAGATCCAGTTAATTGTTTAATGCTGTACTAAGCATTATATTATGAATACCACGGTGAAACCAGTGTGTGGAGGAACCTACAGCACATCACCAGGAATATGACGGAGGAAACTACTGCACATCACCAGGAATATGACGGAGGAAACTACCGCACATCACCAGGTATATGACGGAGGAAACTACCGCACATCACCAGGAATATGACGGAGGAAACTACCGCACATCACCAGGAATATGACATAGGAAACTACTGCACATCACCAGGAATATGACATAGGAAACTACCGCACATCACCAGGAATATGACGGAGGAAACTACCGAACATCACCAGGAATATGACGAAGGAAACTACAGAACATCACCAGGAATATGACTTAGGAAACTACCGCACATCACCAGGAATATGACGGAGGAAACTACCGCACTTCACCAGGAATATGACGGAGGAAACTACTGCACATCACCAGGAATATGACGGGGGAAACTACTGCACACCACCAGGAATATGACGGAGGAAACTACCGCACATCACCAGGAATATGACGGAGGAAACTACTGCACATCACCAGGAATATGACTTAGGAAACTACCGCACATCACCAGGAATATGACGGAGGAAACTACCGCACATCACCAGGAATATGACGAAGGAAACTAGTGGTTGTGTCAGCTTATGAAATTATTGAAACAGTCCTAACAAAGGTGGGATAAATTTAATACTTCTGGCACATTAAAGATCCAGTTAATTGTTTAATGCTGTACTAAGCATTATATTATGAATACCACGGTGAAACCAGTGTGTGGAGGAACCTACAGCACATCACCAGGAATATGACGGAGGAAACTACTGCACATCACCAGGAATATGACGGAGGAAACTACCGCACATCACCAGGTATATGACGGAGGAAACTACCGCACATCACCAGGAATATGACGGAGGAAACTACCGCACATCACCAGGAATATGACATAGGAAACTACTGCACATCACCAGGAATATGACATAGGAAACTACCGCACACCACCAGGAATATGACGGAGGAAACTACCGCACATCACCAGGAATATGACGGAGGAAACTACTGCACATCACCAGGAATATGACTTAGGAAACTACCGCACATCACCAGGAATATGACGGAGGAAACTACCGCACATCACCAGGAATATGACGAAGGAAACTAGTGGTTGTGTCAGCTTATGAAATTATTGAAACAGTCCTAACAAAGGTGGGATAAATTTAATACTTCTGGCACATTAAAGATCCAGTTAATTGTTTAATGCTGTACTAAGCATTATATTATGAATACCACGGTGAAACCAGTGTGTGGAGGAACCTACAGCACATCACCAGGAATATGACGGAGGAAACTACTGCACATCACCAGGAATATGACGGAGGAAACTACCGCACATCACCAGGTATATGACGGAGGAAACTACCGCACATCACCAGGAATATGACATAGGAAACTACTGCACATCACCAGGAATATGACATAGGAAACTACCGCACACCACCAGGAATATGACGGAGGAAACTACCGCACATCACCAGGAATATGACGGAGGAAACTACTGCACATCACCAGGAATATGACTTAGGAAACTACCGCACATCACCAGGAATATGACGGAGGAAACTACCGCACATCACCAGGAATATGACATACTTCCTTACTTAAGATACCACTACCTGGCCCCGATTGGATAAAATAGATCTGAAAAACTGGACGTGCTATTGATTTATGGAAGATAATAATCCATAATATTCATATAATTAATACAGTTAATAATTTCAAAAAGTTGGGAAAATGCGGGAAGTGCGGGACAACGTTTATTGTTTTCAAAATTTTCCCCGAGGACTTTTTTGCTACAGCTTCAAATCAGGAAGTTTGTCAGGTGTGTGCGAATGAGCGGTTGTTCTATCCTGAGTCTGCTAGGTTTCCTGGAACCATCAACATGACTGCATTTGTAGAACTGGATTATACTTGACTGCTCCGTTGAAAGCCAATGCAGTCAAAAGATACATAAACTGTTGCAATCATCATCGGGTTGTAGACGTGACCTTTGCGTTGTGACATCTATGGAGTTCCCTGTTACCAAACACACACACTAGAGAAGTGTTGATTATTCAAGGTCAATGTAATTTAACAGTTTAAAATTCCAAATTCCGTTACAATTGGACAGCTTTGGTCTTATATCGTAGTAGAAGGAATTTCTTCAAATACATCATTTAAAAAATCTACTGCACGAAGAGCGAAAGGAGAACAGCGATGAAAGTGTGACAGTTGGCACATTATCTCGTTAAGCACTAAAATACAGCTTCTTCTCAGTTTACCTCCGTTTGGGCTTTAGTTAAACTGTTTATATAAATGAAATAGAAAATTATAAGACAGGTCTACTTTCAAAATAGTATATTTAACACCGACATTGTGGGGGTAACGTATCACCTTCAACAGAGTAAATGTTTTTATCTAACAAACAAGCTATATATACACAATAGTACCTACTTTATTGGTTCCTGTCTGAATAAGTTTTTATGCATACAGCGTGACACCAATTCAGTAAGACAATATAAGGCTAACATAGAGATTTGTGGAACAACTCACGGCCAAAAAAACTTAATTTAAAATGAAATAGAACACACAAAGCTTGTCAGGAGGTTGGGCTTAGTTGTACAAGGAACACTCTTTGTGCGTTAGAGGAGACATTTGTGCGAGACCATTTTAAAGGACAAGACAGCAACTTGCTAAAACATATTTCAATCGAAAGCAGGACGCCCGAGCTTTCTAAAAAGTATCATACTTTATTACTTTAATGGGATTTCACCGAATAACATGTAGAACAAAATCGCAATACTGTATAAATGGCTTGTGTGAGTTGAGGCAGCCGTCTTGAGAATTTTATCCAATCAAACACGTTGCTATCAGATTGTTCGGCCTAGACTGTGACGTAGCCTTTACCCATTCACTCCATGAAGTGGCATCAATATGATAACTCAGAACTACTGCATAAGAGATCATTTTGAGATCGTTTGCAACGATTTAATTGCATGTAAGCAAAGGGCCGTTTCCCAAATTGTTGTGGGACAAGTCTGTAGCATCCGCACCACAGACGTAAAATCAGTTGATTTACAAGCCGTGTAATATTCAACGACGGTATCACAAATTATGCCAGACAGGTGCATACCGTCCCGGCACAAACCGCATTCATGTCCCCAGATACATTTTTTGTCGTTTTTTCGTCTGTTGTCAGCAGTTTCTAAATAACAAACATGAGTTAGTGCAAAATTCATCAGTGAGACCGAATGTTTAGGAGAAGACGACATTTAACCGCACAACGTTTAAAATTAACTAAATCTTATGATCTTATGAATATAGTACAGTTGAGGATTTAAGTTTTTCTCCTTTGTCTTTCTCACATACTACGGATGTCTTTTAAACTGTTTTTCTTTCATAAAATACAGTAAAATCATTAAAACGCCGGGTTCAAGTCGAAGTGCTTTCGCTGACGTCCGCGATAACTAGGTCAGCACGGCTTTCAGTTTAGAAGCCAGCACTACAAAACTGAAGCATGAAATCCTGCGACAGTCGAATGCCTTGATCAGTCTCAGTAGTTCTTTATTTTATTTTCATTTGTTTCAGAATTGAGCATAGTTGTACAACAATCCTGTTGTAATTTTACAAACATTTAAAAGCGGTCACAATAACCAGCACAACTGCTCCGGAGGCTACGAAATGAATCAGGAATACCATTGCTCGCCATCTGTGGCAAGCCTTTTTAACATGAAACTCGATGGAGGTGCTTGTAAATGATATAGTAGACGTACTGTATCAGTTGTTTA
Organism: Liolophura sinensis; assembly: GCF_032854445.1. NCBI lineage: Eukaryota > Metazoa > Mollusca > Polyplacophora > Chitonida > Chitonidae > Liolophura > Liolophura sinensis. Next base: position 23,893,779 of record NC_088297.1, on the reverse strand, counting down.
AGCAGTGGAAGAAATATTCTTCCAATTTCTGAGAAAACCATATTAATCACTTGCACCTTCATCGCCGAAGTCCACAACTTTTATCTGCCATAGGCAACTGCTTAAACTCTTATACGGAAAATACCGTCGTCGTTAGAGAGCTAGCGTAAACGTGACGTCAACCTGCTCTCGATAATGGAGACGTGTTGAAGTTGTATCAACACGAAGTTTCACTAAACTTTTACCGGGTTAAAACAATTTTTAAAAAAATATTTTATGCCGGTTTAAGATACTTTAAATGGTAGCCTTTCAGTGGACATAAACTTTAGTAAGGTGCTGTCTTCCGCTTTAACTGAAGGGAAATGGAGGAAAGTCGACAAGGCGGTGCTGCCGAAAATAGACATGTATATGTCAATATCTTACCCGCTTGAGTGTTCTAACAGACAAAAATGGTTCCATGTATACTCTGGAATGTTCAAACAAACAGAAATCGTCACGTATGTAAACAATTCTGTGTTATAAGAGACAGAAATAGTCAAATATGTATACACCTGTGTGCTTTAGCAAACAGAAATCATCACTTGTATACACACACGTTTGCTTTAGAAAAGAGAAATCTTTGCTTTAGCAAACAGAAATTGTCATATATGTAAACACATGTGTGCTTTAGCAAACAGAAATCGTCACATATGTAAATACATGTGTGCTTTAGCAAACAGAAATCGTCACATCTGTAATTTCTTGTGTCCTTTAACAAACAGAAATCGTGACATACGCACACATTTGTGTGCTTTAGCAAACAGAAGTCGCCCCATATGCAAACACCTGTGTCCTTTAGCAAACAGAATTCGTCACATATCTAAACATCTGTGTGCTTTAGCAAGCAGAAATCGTCCCATATGTAGACATTTGTGCCCTTTAGCAAACAGAAATCGTCAAATATGCACACAACTGTGTGCTTTAGCAAGCAGAAATCGTCACATATGCACACACCAGTGTGCTTTAGCAAACAGGAATCGGCACATATGTACATATATGTGCTTTAGCAGACAGAAATCGTCACATCTGTAATTTTTTGTGTGCTTTAGCAAACAGAAATCGTCACATATGTACACACATGTTTACTTTGGCAAAAGATATCGTCACACAAGTATGAATTTAGATATGTAAAAAATTGTGTGGTATAACAGACAGAAGTTTGCTGACATGTACACACTTGTGTGCTTTAACAGAGAAATATTGTTACAGATGTACACACTGATATCTTCTAACAGACGGAAGTCTTTTCATATGTGCACATTGATGTGTTCTAACAGACGGAAGTATTTTATGTACACATTGGTGTGTTTCAACAAACAGAGCTCTTTTCATACATACACTGAGGTGTTCTAATAGAGACATATGATTACATCTGCCCCATGATACATGCACTGTGTGTATGTTACAGTTTGTACGGCTGTCGTTATTCAGGTGATCTCTGTATTAAATAGCGTTGTACAGCGCGTTTTTCAGTCGTACTGAATTAGACTGCCCTTGATCCCAAAGTATCCTCGACATTCTCATATTCACCAGTACGCCTTAACTCAGAGGTATCCCCCATCTCCTCGTAGACACCATTCTGCTCGGCACCTGTAGGGTTTACCTGAGAAAATCAAAAGTATTACTAGAGCTAATGCTTACACAGTGTAGTTTTTACATTTAAACAACGGATTACTTTCATAAGAAAACAGATACATCTGTGAGGCTCATATGTTTTAATGAGATAAAGCAAAATGCATTTCACTTAAACCTACATCCAGTAGGGCAAATGTAATATAATGACTTCGTCTCGTTCTGCCCTCTGCTTCATGCTGAGTGACTGGCTAAAGTAAAACAAGGTAGGCCCATGTTAGAAGATATATAATGTGACCTAGTAATATTTGACTGACAGACAGACAGACAGACCGAAAGACAGACAGGCAGAAAGACCGACACACAGACAGACAGACCGACAGACAGACAGACCGACAGACAGACAGACCGACAGACAGACAGGCCTACAGATAGACAGACAGACAGAAAGAGCGTCTTATATAGCTACTTAGTAGCAGTGACAGTAGTGTAATTGACAGGATATTGCAGAGTACAGGATGAATACCATAAATACGAGTGAGAGATGAGAATGCCAGTCCACGTGACGCTTAACGTCGAATTATCACTTTTATCAGTGAACGAAATCCTGACATCCTGACAAGTGTTCCGAGGTAAGCCTGACCAAGGTTTCTTTTCGGTGACACTGATAAAACTTTTTTTGCATTCAGCATAATGAAGACAATTTTGCTTAAAATTAACCCTAACCGATAACCAAACAAGTGCAGCTGAAAAATCAACTAAAACTATCTCCTGACTGATCACGTGTGTAAAAAGAAATATATGTTAGATTATGATAATGCTGTTCTCACAGTTTTTACCACGTCCTTCTGACAGTGCAAACTGGTGAATTACTGGTTGATTTTGGAACGGGGAAAATCTGCGTGGTTAGACGCTTGCCTGTTGTAATCCATTTTTGCAGCAGTTCATTTCCAAGATGTTCCGTTGGTCCCCGAGATTTTGGTGGCAAGAACCGATTGACAGTGCTCCCAGTGTGATCTTACATATCAGACCGCACATCTTCCACTGTTGGTCTGATATATGTATCAGAATGTACAGGCTTTCTTTACAGCAATGCACCAACAAAAACCTGACGTTGCAGAAGGACGTACAGTTCAAAGGGGTACAAGGAAACTAACAGTAAATTGTACAGGCCACGAATATATATAAAAGTTTTGCTAATTGCGTCCAGTCGATTATACACAATGTCTGTGTAAGAGAGTACACCTCTACTCGCCAAAGCAGCCATATGAAGTGATGTCCACCAGGTGTAAAAGAAATTAGCTAGGCCTAGTCCGAATATGAATGCACAGTAAAATATCTGTGTGGAATAACTCTGAAAAAGTACTGACTGCTTTTAGCGATCATGAAAAGAAAATAACAAAGAAACAAATAATAAAATTTGCAACAACAACAACAAAAAAAATAACCTTGTATGTGACGTATCGAGCTTGTATCTCTTCTCTGAGTCGACTGCGAAGCCTTTTCCATTTCAGGGTAGACACTATGGAGTACACCAGGAAAATCACACAGAGAATTGACAGGACAATGACAGCGGCCAGAAGTCCCGCTGAGCCACCGGAGGAGACAGGTAATCCAACCCCTGAAAATGCGAGCATTCGAAAAAGATAATGAAATAGTGCAGTGCACAGATCCGGAAATTGCAATCAGAGCCATATCTAGAACCATTTTAGTTCCGGAAAAGGTTGGGGAGCCCAAACTAATCAAGATGTATTGGAACTAACAAGAAAATTGAACAGAAATACGGTGGTCTACGTATAGATAGTTAAGTTTTTATAAGATTTCTTTCATTCACATTTATTCAAAATTTTTTAAAAAGCATCATTTTGAGCTGCGTTGTCACAATGTAACGTTTAAAATTTGGGATCAGAGCTTTTAATTTGGCTACTAGATTTGACCCTGGCAAAGAAGTAGACAAACGGTTTAAATCATGGACGTCTTATGTTTCGTTCAAAATACTCTATGATTGACATGGGAAAGAAATTCCATTCCCTTTACACACTGTGTTGTCTCGTGATACATAGAAATCCTGTAACGATCTATCAAACGTTCTGCATACAACAACAACATAAACATGACATCTCTGAACTTTGACTGGTTCGCATTTCAAATGGCTGGTGTTTGTGTGTATTGTCTGCTTTCGGGTGTAGACAAAATATCGCGTGGAAAAAATCTATCCACTCTGATTCACTTATGTCATTCATTTAAGCCAATTGTCTTTGGAGTATTCGACAGTTCCGTCACCTGACTCTCCCCTAGACGTTAGCTAAAGCTTTTGTTGTATCCTAAATTCGTACCCAATATGATGTTTTATTGTATCATGAGACTGATTTTCATTTGCCTTACAGAGTTATGGCCCCTGAGCTAAATAGCCGCTAGAGGTACACGATAGCTGAAGTTACATCATACGATAACTGCAGTCTTTTAAACTCAATGTCATCTGGTTGCCATTTGTCAATATCTCGTCTATCTCCAATACAGCTGCCATCTTACTGCCTTTGTTGAGATGGCGACTCTAACATGTCACGTGACTATCTGTTTTATTTTTCTTAATAGTAAAACACCATAATCACTGTAATCGTGATTTTGAGTCGTGATATTATGTAATTCCTTGATAACGTCTTGACGTAAGGACAGATTACCCAATGAAATGAGCAATACAGCTGTGCAGGCAAGTTCAAACTTTCCACCAGATCTCTGCAACATTAGGAATGCTTTGACACGCACCAGAAAGGCGCAAAAAGTGGCACACTTGACAATTATTCAACGTTAAAAACAAGTTTTTATAAAAGTAATTATTTGCCCTAAATCACGTACAATTATATTGCAAGCACATCTACATTACATTCACTCTAAGGATTCCCTCGTCGTCATATGATTGACAAAATGTTAAGTACGACGTTAAATCCCAAGCACCATACATATAGGAATGTCATATGACTGACAAATTGTTAAGTACGACGTTAAACCGCAAGCACTGACTCACTCAGTATGTTAGATAGACAGCAAGTATTTTTAATTAATGTTGAAGAGGTTGTACTGCAGACAACGTTGATGAATACTCTGTCAGACAACAAGACAATCAAGCAGTGTCTTCCTGTTGACAATGAAGTTATACGAGAATATAGTACATACACACATCAGCTTTGACTTGAGTCAACCGGAAATTTTAAGACATTTGAAATTAAAAACATAAAGAACATACATCTGTCACACCTGTCATTCAGAGAAATTCAAAATACAATTTCTCTCCACTGGTAAAATCCCGTGAGTCTCGTGACATTTCTGTGGAGCTTCGATCTATCCTCCTTATAATATAAACTCTGTCAAAAAAGAAACTCAACCCCCGTATTTTAGAGATTTTAATATTTAGTTTTAGGACGGCACAACTTTTTTCTTATTGAAGACAGAAGTCAGAAATTTGGCAGAATAATAATCAAGATGGTCATGTTTAAAACTGTCTTTTCAAAAGTCATCTCACAGACACCAGCTGCTCACCAGGGGGCGTCTTCCTCAGTATCTCGCATGACCACCACGAGCTGCAATCACTGCACGGCATCTCCTAGGACAAGAACGGATAAGACGCCGGATTCTCTCCTGGGGAATGGCCCTCCACTCCTCCTGTAACGCAACGGCGAGCTGTTGAAGCGTCTGTGGCGGTGGCTTACGTTGACGCACGTGTCGATCCAGAGTATCCCACAGGTGTTCAATAGGGTTGAGGTCTGGTGATTTAAAGGGCCACGGCAAGACATTGACGTTGGAATCCTGCAGAACGTTCATTGTTGCACGTGCAGTATGAGGCCTGGCGTTGTCTTGTTGAAAAAGCTGTGTCTGTCGGTCAATAGTCGGGAGAAGGTGAGGCTGTAACACGTGGTTGATGTAACGTTGGACTGTCAGGTTCCCTGGAACGATCACCAAGTTTGATTTCTGGTTGTACGAGATGGCTCCCCAAACCATAACACTGCTTCCGCCAAATCTGTCCACCTGCCGGACACAGATGGGCGCAAAGCGTTCATGACGTCTCCTATACACACGCTGTCTTCCGTCGTGACGTGTCAAAAGAAAACGGGATTCATCAGAAAACCAGATGCGCCTCCAGTTTTGTAAAGTCCATATCCTTACGTTGTTGCACCATCTGAGTCGTAGGCGTCGATGTAAGGGGCGTAGTACAGGTCCAACAACTGGTCTACAGGCACGTAAACCCGCTTCTTTCAGACGGTTACTAATCGTTTGAGCCGACACTCTCCTCAAACCTGGTATTTGTGTGGCAGTCACGGTTGGTAGGGCATGCCGATTACGCAGGTGAAGGACCCGGATGTACCGATCTTGAAATGGGGTCGTGATTCTTGGTCTTTCAATAAAGTTGTTGTAACGGCTCCAAAGTCGGGAAATCGTTGTTTTGTGAACATTTAGGTGTCGTGCAATAGTACCAAAACTTTCTCCGACTTGAAGACGTACAATGGCGATATTTCGGTCGGCAGCACTCAGTCGCAGCATTTCATCGACTGCCTTTCGTCGACGAATGAATGAATAAAATACGAAAACAAATGGGCTTTTAGACACCCCCACACTATAACTGCCATTGACATGATTTGCATGTGAATGGTTCTGTGTGCGACGTCAACAGGGTCAGTCCATGCGTTGTGACGTCATAAGCAATAAAATACACTTAGGAGAGAAAAGGCAGTTGTTTGGATGGTAATCTTCATTAAAAACGTGTATAATTTCATTACATTTGGCTAAAATTAAGTTTGGAAGCAATAACTTCATTCGAACGAATTTTTGATATCCGAGGACAGGGGTTGCGTTTCCTTTTTGTTTCCAAATTAATGCTTACTTCAATTCTAATGTTACTTTCACTTTAAATTTAAATCTCTTGGGGTTTTTTGTGGAATATAAATGCTGTATATAACTGGTGAAATACAGCCTTTTGACATTTTATCTTTAATTTGTATGACTCTCCATGGAAAAGTTAAAGAAGCATAAATAACTAGGAATAAGATGTAATTTAGTGGCGAAATTTTATTGTGGGGTTTAAAAGTCAGTCTGATAATATTGGACACTGAAATTAAGAGCTTACTTGCTTTGCGCCGTGTGTATTACACCGTGTTCCACGAGATTTAAATTGGCCCCGCTCAAAGAAAAAAAAAATCATTTCCCACTATCGTTTTTATTTTGATGAATATCTTTTGTCTTTAAACGATGAAACTACTTTGAATTTGAGGAAGAATTCACTTTCGGAGCAATTTGACAGTAAATCAAGTATTCACCCACACGACATATAGAGGTTACCGATGACATTGCTGTTCTTCTTTGGCCAGCAAGACTACGCCTCTATGGTGCAGTGTTATGGTAATCTTCATTAAAAACGTGTATAATTTCATTACATTTGGCTAAAATTTAGTTTGGAAGCAATAACTTTATTCGAACGAATTTTTGATATCCAAGGACAGGGGTTGCGTTTCTTTTTTGACAGAGTTTCTTATACCTATCACAGACATCCTCCTTGTATCATGTGATACCCGTCATAAATAGCGCACTGGTCATAAATGTAAAACTTCGGTTAAGTACTGGTAGTGCTGAGTAAATGGTAGATTATTATATGTTCGTAAGAGATTGAACAGTGATTTGTCTAATCATAATGACTGATGACATAGACGGTTAACGGCGATGTTCAGAATACATGTTTTACGTGATTCAGACTAAGATGAGCGATTGGTACAGTATATGTGCATAGCATTGTTTTGCCTCAATAGCCTTGACGCAAAATCTTGTTTGACCCATTGGTTGCGCAGTGAACATCATTCTTTGTATTTAATTACTGCATTAATGTTATTGTTCGAACCGAAACTTCTCTTTCTCTCTTCGTTGTATTTATTCTTTTGTGAGTTACATATAAAACAATTTCTCTGCACACAACTGTAGGCAAAACATGAAAGCGCGTTGTATTCTATTGTTAGCACGTACACCTGATACAGAATATTATGTTATGCACCTAACAAGGTTATAACAACTGGTAATGCCATAGACAACAAACTAAAGTTACTTGTCCATTAGGAAATACCATATTTACGTTATTAGAAACTGGCAGTAATTTTTTATTTGTGTCATGTCGCATAAATCTGTGAACACGCATATCTGTATGAGTCAAGTGTATAACAGTGTTGTTCTTATTAAGACAATTAGTTATTCAGACTATTCAGATATTTTCAGCAGAAAATGCGAACACCAGATCCTTGACGTGTCTTTATTTTTTACACTTCCAGAGTATGGACCATGGCACGGTCGTAATGACATCAGTCAGAGAGATAAATAAATACTAAGGTATTTCTTAGTGTCTCAAACTACCCAGGCCAAACAGGACCATAAATGTGTCTCTTTTTTATTGTGACGTTCGTTGTTATATGATGTCATGTTGAATGTCACAGAACACAATTATATTCAGACATTACAAGATATTCTCCAGATTGACCTATAAGGCATGATAACGAAATTTTTCCTCTCAAAAACATACATCAGATGTCATAAAATGAGGCACCAGTAAATCAAAGTTATTTTTTTTTACCTCTTGTTAGCTGACGGTCCTGTCCAGTATAACCGCAGTTACACTGTCCTGTACATGCCCCAGTCGTCTTGTCACAGATGGCTGACCGTCTGTTCTGACAGTTACATGTGTTCTGACATGTAGATCCGTATCTCCCAACAGGACACTCTCCAGGTTGACAGTCAGGTCCTGTATAGCCGGGTATACACTGTCCTGTACACTCCCCAGTCGTTTTGACACAGGTAGCTGATTGTCTGTTCGGACAGTCACAGGTGCTCTGACACGTGGGTCCGTATTTACCATCCGGACACGGTCCTGGGAGATCATTAAAATTAAAAACTGCATCTCACATTTCACAACTAGGGAACTTCCATACTTTAAATTTTTGCACTAAGCGTGAACTCACAATCTAATCTTTTAGTGTGAAATAAGTTCTCTCTTTCCTCCTATCATCACAGCCAAACAGGCTAATATTTAACAGGTCCAACAGGTTTTCTTTTCCCACCCGTCATCACAACCAAACAACTTTACATTTAGGTGTCAAACAGGTTCTTTCTTCCCACCCGTCATCACAGCTTCCCAATCTTATCTTTACGTGTCTTATATATTTTCGTCCTCCACAGGTCATCACAGCTACTCAAATTGCCAGTAAATCTTACCTCTAAGTGTGTGACAGATTTTCCCCTCTCATCCGTAATCACAGATTCCCAATCTTACTTGTAGGCATCAGACAAGGTCTCGTCTCCCATCCCTCATCACAGATTCCCAATCTTACGTTTATATGTCTGACAGGTTCTCGTCTTTCATCCGTCATCACGTCTTTCCAACCTCACCTGTAGGTGTTTGACAGGTTCTCGCCTTCCATCCGTCATAACATCTTTCCAACCTCACCTGTAGGTGTCTGACAAGTTCTTCCCTCCCAAACGCTATCAGAGTTTGCAATCTTAGGTGTAGGTGTCCATCAGGCTCTGCACTCCCACCCGTCATCACAGTTTCTCATCCTTACTTAAAGGTGTCTGACATGTTCTTCCCTGTATCCCGTCATCACAGATTCCCAATCTCACCTATAAGTGTCTGAAAGGTCCTCTCCCCGCATTCGTCATCAGTGCTTTCCAATCTTACCTGATGTCTGACAGGTTCTCTTCTCCCACCCGCCATCCCAGATTCCCAATCTTACCTGTAGGTATCTGACAGGTTTTCTCCTTCCATCCGACATAACAGCCTCCCATCTTACCTGTAGGTGTCTAAAAGATTCTCGCCTCCCAGCCGTCATCACAGCTTCCCAATCTTACCTGTACGTCTCTGACGGGTTCTCGTCTGCCATTCGTCATCACACTTTCCCAATTTTACCTATAGGTATTTGACAGGTTATCCCCTCCCATCCCTCAGCACAGCACTCTAATCATAGGTGTAGGTATGTGGCAAGTTCTTTTCTCCAACCCGGCATCACAACTTTCCAGTCTTACCTGTAGGTGTCTGGCAGGTTCTCTCCTGCCATCAATCATTACACTTTCTCGTTCTTACTTAAAGGTGTCTGACAGGTTCTCCCATCCATCCCATCATTACACCTGCCCAATCTCACCTGTTGGTGTCTTAAAGATTCTCTTCTCTATCCGTCATCACAGCTTCCCAAACTTACCTGATGTCTAACAGATTCCCATTCCCACATATAGGTGTCTGACAAGCTCTCCTCTCCCACGCGTAATCACAACTTTTCTATCTTATCTGTATTGTCGGACGGTTTCTCTCCCCTACCACCCGTCCTCACAGCTTTCCAATCTTACCTGTAGGTATCGGCCAGGTCGTCTTCTTCTATCCGTCATCACAGCTCCCCAATCATACCTGTAGGAGTATGACAAGCTCTCTGCTCACAGCGGTCATCACATCTTACTTGAAGGTGTCTAATATGGTTTTCCCTCACACCTGTCATCAAGGTTTCCCAATCCTACATGTAGGTATCTGACAGGTTCTCCCCACCCATCTGTCATCACCCTCCATGGCTCAGTCGTTTAGCGCGCTAGCGCAGCGTAGTGACTCAGAAACCTCTCACCATTGCGCTTGCTGTGAGTTCAAGACCAGCTTATGCTGGCTTCCTCTCCGGCCGTACGTGGGAAGGTCTTCCAGCAACCTGTGGATGGTCGTGGGTTTCCCTCCCGGGCTCTGCCCGGTTTCCTACAGCCATAATGCTGGCTGCCGTCGTATAAGTGAAATATTCTTGAGTACGGCGTAAAACACAAATCAAAAAAAAAAATAATAATAAATCAATAAAATCTGTCATCACATTCTCACAATATTACTTGTAGGTGACAGACAGATTCGCCGATAGCACGCGTCATCCAAACTTCCCAATCTTACCACTGTGTATCTGACAGGTTCTCCCCACCTAACCCTTATCACAGTATCACAATCTGACATTAAATGCCAGACGCGCTCTCCCCTCCCTTTTTGACACAGGGCTGATTTTTATTTACATGACTTAATGAAGGATATTTTACACAGTACAATGTGATCGTCCATGTATATGACTTACACATTATTTGATCTTACGATTGGTTCAACTCTACCATGTGATTGGTCCGCCCACAGTGACAGCAGTCTTGTGCAGGATGTTCAGCCTATATATTGCAATTAAGTTTAAAACATGTGACGTATCTCAGCCGAATGTTACAACTCCATAAAACTAAGATAAAAATCTGATTTTAGAAATCCTAAAATGTGTTACAGTAACTTGGCACACACCTACATATACAGGTACTGGCGCCATGTCGAGACTTTTTTGATAAGTAGCCACACACACACACAAAATAAAATAATCTTTAATTAGCTAGCGTACCATATCGATATGCTAGTAGTGTAACGCCGAACGGTCATTTCCATCACAATCCGCCGATTCCTCCACGCATGCGCTCGCCATTGCTTACACTTGAGGTCAAACGTTTGCGTGGGCAGACCATTCGTTGTGGGCATGGTCATAGGCTCGATTGGGACACCTTTGGTTCCTTCAATCACGATAAAATTACTACTCTAACAGACAGAATGTCTATCGCTCAGCCAATTTTGAGGAGTTTCAAGTTCCAGGATACATTGGCCCAGAAAGCAAGGAATCACTTTAAATTTGGATCACAGATGTGCCTTTCAGTGTTTTCTTCGAGTCTAACAGACTCTATCATGACGCCATGACCGTGTGCAGTGGGTTTCAGCAGAGAGATGATACGATGCTGCCTTACCGTAGAGGCACAAGTGATTCGGGCTGTGGATTGCCAGATGGGACAACAATGTCAGTAAAGAAAGAACAACCCACAGACCGATTGTTCGGGATATGTAACAGTATTGTTCAGAGTAGAACAATGATTATATTTTGAACGCCGACATAAACAATACTATATTACACCAAAAGCACATCGAACAGTGTTGTGGATATCAATGTCATTTGCTATCAAATGAATCCGACGTCACTAAAAAGTGTACAGGAAATTTGACATCTTCAATATCCGTAGCTGTTGATCAACACATTAGGCGTGATCAACTGAAAACAGTTCGCAAGAGCTAAAGTTCCATCAACAATCGCAGCAAATTGTTTATAAGGAGACGGACGTAAACTGACAATGCCTTTTATTTACCTTTTGTTTGACAATCTTGGGCCAGTATAGCCGGATTACACTGTCCTGTGCATGTCCCAGTTGCCTTCTCACAAATGGCTGATTGTCTGTTCGCACAGCTACAGGTGTTCTGACATCTGTCTCCGTATTTACCACCCGTACACGGTCCTGTAACAGCTAAAAAAAAACCTACATATAAAAGCAATACATACTGAATTCTACAAATGTAAATTTTCCATGACCGAAATTATAGCATTCAGTATGAACGGTAGTATTAATTCTTGCATGTCTTTTTCATTCAAAGTCAATGAAATCAGAAGACTAAACCTAATTATCATTTTTTTTTTAATCACGAGACTCAAGAGAACGAAACCACGTGTGAGCCGAGCGTTACTCCAGAATGAGACGGGAACATACTGACGCTGCTCCTTTTTAGGTTTACCAATAATATTTTTTTAGAATTTAATCTGGCCTTAATTAGAATACTTTGTTAGCATATTGATAACAATGGGTAACGACTTCAAGGCGTGGGTCAACAAAAAGAAAAACTGTACCCTGGAAATGTCACTTGAGCCAAAACAACGTAAGCTGGAGTTCATCAACTTAATTAATATCTAATTAATAGTTTTTTGCAAAATACAAATTAGGTATGTAGAGGTCAATGTGGGGAACCATAATCATCCAGGATAGTGATAACAAAGGTATCTGAGGCAGATTAAAAAAAAAAACCCTCTTCCTCACTGAAGTAAGCAATCTATAATTTTGTAAAAATCAATGTTAACAGCTTTGACTGTCAAAGAAATGTGTCAACATAAAGTATGTGAGTCGCGAACACCTTTGTATCTAGTTTCCAAAGGTTACAGTCAAATGATCTCTTTCCTCTATTCTTTCTTTCAATGCTTACTTCAATTCCAATGGTGCTTTCACTTTAAATTATTTTTTTCCTGAATCCAAATGTTGTATCATTAAGTAATAAGGAGAATTAAGCCAAGAGTTACTCCAGACTGAGACGGGAACATACTGACGCTGCTCCTTTTTAGGTTTACCAATAATATTTTTTTAGGAATTTAATCTGGCCTTCATTAGAATACTTTGTTAGCATAATGATAACAGTGGGTGAGGAATTCAAGATGTGCGGTCAATCAAAAAGAACAGTTATACCCTGGAAATGTCACCAGAGCCAAAACTACCTAAGCTGGATTTCATCTACTTAATTAATATTTTACACAAAATACAAATTAGGTATGTAAGGGTCAACGTGGAGAACCATATCACCCACGATAATTGATACAAAGGTATCTGACAAAATCTTTTTCTCACTGAAGTAAGCAATCTATAAATTTTGTACAGATCAATATTAACAGCTTTGACTCTCACAGAAATGTATCAACATGGAGTTTGTTACACGCGAATACTTTTAACTTCTACTCCCCGAAAATTGCAGTCAAATGATCTCTCTATTTTTTTCTGTTTATGCTTACTTCAATTCTTTTGTTCCTTTCACTTAAAATTTAAGTCTGTTGGCTTTTTTTTTACTCAATTCAAATGTTGTATATAACTGGTGAAGTACAACTTTTTGACATTTTATCTTCAGTCTGTATGATTTTCCCTAACAAAGTTAAAGAAAATATAAAGAATAAATCAGCGTAATTTTATTTATATATATTTTTAATTTCTTATACTGAATAAAATGCACTTTAGTGGAAAAATGTTCCGGTGGGGTTTAAAGATCATTTTCATAATGATGCTGTTGTGCTCTGCTGCTACAACCCCTGGCCGAGAAAAAATATGTCTCTGTCTTTTTTACAACTCTGGCTGAGTAAGACTACATATACGCCCTCCTGCTGTAGGAAGTCTGGCCGATTAAAACCACACCCTTGACTAAAGTGACGCTGTTGTTACTAGTCTGGCCTTAGTACGACTGCACCTTTTCTGAAATGTTTGAACACTGGTCAAAACAAAACTACGTAGCCCTTGTTTCGACTCAGTAAGACTATGCCTCTCTCTGCTACGACGGTGTTATGACGAACATGGTGGCAGTCACAAGGTGGCGAGAACACGCATAGGACGGGGCAAATTTAAAACTTAACCATTACTTAGACTGCATAAATGCTGTTACCTGTAGGTTTCTGACAAGTTCTCCCCTTCCCACCCAGGAGCACAGCCGCTCGCCAAACAGAGATCAAAGCCACAAGACATAGTATTATTACAATGACAATCTTCTCCACATTTTGTAGGACTCGATACTTCACACTCTGAAACATAAAGATACGAGACTGTAACTGTGGTAATGGGTCATAGGAAAACATACCATAAAGCTATACAATACTTACAGCATAAAATATGCATTTATGAAGAGTGCAATGTTTTCAGTTTTTGGTTTATTCTTTTTGTTTTTTCTCTCTTTTCTCTCTCTCACTCTCTTTTAATTTTTTTTTTTTTTTTGATTTTCAATTTTTTTCTGGATATTTATCATCAACGGACGTACTCTATTATCTGATAAACCACCTGAGGCAAAGCCTAGATGAAACCACGGAACACGGAACATAAATTTTTATGTGCCATACCTCCTGACACACAATTTAGAGGAAAATAAGAGGATCATCCATTGCCCATGTCTGACAAATACCTCATACAAACCTTAATATAACCAAGGGGCGACACTATCTTAAATCCCCCGATTTAAAGGTAAGATCAGTTAAATTCCAAATATTTAATTCAAGATATTGTAGTCTGTATTCGGCGACATTAGATCCATCACCAGGAAAAAAAAGTGCTGGTTTATGGGTGGGGCAAAACGGAATGTAAGGAGTAAAGTGTTATCTCGTATCTATACGTTATTAGAGCTTTACTAGGCCTTTTGTTTGATATTTCACGTCTGTTTTTTAATCATATCACTCAATAACACTAATGAAAATATATTGCATGTACTGCAACTAATATTAGTCAGATTTAGTCAGTTTTATGGGGTTTTTCTTTTAATTGGTCAGTAATGTAGTCTGTACTTTGGCGATTTTAGATCCATCATCAGGAATAAACGTGCAGGTTTATGGGTGGAGCAAAACGGAGTTTAAGAAGTAAACCATTCACCTTCGCCAGGTACACCTGCCAAGAACTATTGACTTAACATCGCGGTGGAAATGGCGAGAGTTGCATTCAATCACACCACTTCATTGGTCAAGCGCTGCGGGCCCGCGGATCATGGCTAATGATTCGGATGCAAGCTTGTATCCTTTGTAGGGCTGTACAAGCCAACAGATTCTGGTAACACTGGAATATCACTGGAATAACACTACATATTAAATATTGTATGAGTATGAAGACAAATGTTTTCTATATCAGAAAGATCTGAGTGGTGAAGATAATGGCTCTATCCTCTAACTGAATCTATAAAGAATATTCACATATATGTGTCTTTACTGAAACGCATTAAAAACGCACCAAAGGTAAAGTGCAAATGGCGCTAAACCAATTCTTATTTGGTGTTGGCTGTGTATTACATTCACACTCAGATAAGTCAGTTACGCATTAGCAATGACAAGTGTCACTGGAAAGTACACAATTTTAATGTAGAGGAAATGGAACACACAAGAGGTCCAAAGACAAAATCAGTACCGGGTATGACCATCCAAGTTTAAAATGCATGCCATACAACGCCTTCTGATGAAAACTGCCAGGCCCCGGATAACAGCTTGTCGTATCTTACGCCACTCACATTGCAAGACTAGGGCAAGATCTCTAACGTTGGTGATTTCGGGTGTTGACGTGCAATGTGCCGTCCCAGGTAATCCGGCAAGGTGCTCGATGGGGCGATCGGGAAATAAGGTAGGCCATGGCATAACAGGTACATTTGTCTGTGTCAGCAAACCCATAGAAGCACGTCCTCTGGCGTTGTCCTGTTGGAAAAGTATACATCTCTTGGTGTGGACGGAAACAGGGGACAACGCAACGCCTTAAAATGGCGTCCCTGCATTAATACGACAAGTGCATTCATAGAGATGTTTTCTGTGTGGAAAAGTGATACTGCCGCAAAACATGACATTTCCCGCCACCACATCGATTAGTCTGCACAACACAATCATCAAGATAACGTTCCTCATCGCGTATACGTTCGTCGGTGTTCACTGAGGTGAAATTCGTCAGGAAAGAGAAAGCCATGCCAGCGTCGAAGTAGCCATTGTCTGTTCAGGCTTGTGTTGGTATTGTGGTGACATCCAAACCTTGCTGCTATGGCCCCTTTAGTCAGCCAAATCAATGGCGTGCTCCCGTTCCTCCAGTGTCAATCGCGACACTGCCTCTTCAGTGCTATTTCGCCGTAACAGCGATCGTGCGGAGAGCCATTGAATGCCTGCCCTTCTAACCCCATTTCTGCACCCAAAATTAAAGACTCTTGATTTTTTTCTGTGCTTTTCAGGTGTAAAACCGAGTTTTTCTGTCCTGTATCTTGGTGCGTTTTGGTGACGACCCATACAAAGGCTATCAAACCCGGCATCATCTTTCAATCTTCTTACTCCCAACCATGGATATTTCCGTTGTTATTCTCAGACTATCACCATATTTTCATGGACCCACATTCTTATTTCAATGAGAAAATGTCATTTTGATCGATAATACCTTTTTGTTGGGTGATGCAATTATTTCTTCTATGGCCATAAAAAATTTGTTAATTTATTAATTTATTTCGTTACATTAATGATTCTTTGATTATTTTTCTGCTTTTCAGGTGTAAAAAGGTATTTTTCTGCCCCTGTACCTTGTTGCGTTTTGGTGAGGACCCACACAAGGGCTATCAGACCTAACATCATCTTTGGAGATTACTTACTCCCAACCATGGATATTTCGATTGTTATTCTCAAACTATCACCATATTTTGACGGATTCATGTTGGTGCGTTTTTAAAGACCCACGTTCTTATTTCAATCAGAAAATATAATTTTGATCGATAATGCCTTTTTATGGGTGATTAATATGCAATCATTTTTTCTATGGCCATAAAAATTTTGTCATTGCTGCCAGCGAAATATATACCTCGGATATGTAAATGAGCTGTGCTCGGATCTGAACTTTGCTTTTTCTTATCGCACTGCTTTGAACCCAACCTCTTTATCAATAGGGGGCCCCGTGGCTCAGTCGGTTTAAAGCGCTAGCGCAGCGTAATGACCCAGGAGTCTCTCACCAATGCGGTGGCTGTGAGTTCAAGTCCAGCTCATGCTGGCTTCCTCTCCGGCCGTACGTGAGAAGGTCTGTCAGCAACCTGCGGATGGTCGTGGGTTTTCCCCCGGGCTGTGCCCGGTTTCCACCCACCATAATGCTGGCCGCCGTCGTATACGTGAAATATTCTTGAGTACCGCGTAAAACACCAATCAAAAAAAAAAAAAAATCTTTATCAATAATCTGATATATCAACATAACTTTCTTTTCCAAGAAGAGGTCACCAACCAGTTGTATGCCAAATCTCCTGACGTAAAGCCCGCGGAAGCATGTACAAGACTTCCCCACTTACCTGGAACAATCTCCTCACAGCAAATGCCACATGGCCATTGTAAACACTGGTTAGAGAACGTCGGCAGAACAGCGAGAGTTAAGTCATCAGTAAATAAAGGCATGTGTACATGCATGAACAGGTGGGTGTGTAGTGTAACTATACAGGACTTTGCTATGGAAGAGTACTCTGATTTGTCAAAAGATATCAACGTGTTCTGAAAGTAAAACAAAATAATTGTTACAGTTCTGTGACTGTTAAAATCAATATCTGAACTTACCTTCCTGACAGTCACTTCTTGTCCATCCGTCCTGACAGCCTCCCACACATAACCCTCCTCCACACCTCGTCCTGTCCACACAGTGACACTCATCTCCACATTTAGTGAGTGATGTCGAGATACAGACTAAAACATAAGTGAGTCCACAACTTAAGCGACCTTTTCTGTGAGAAGTTTTAGCACCTGCAGATGGTCGTGGGTTTCCAATGGCCTCTGCACGGTTTCCTCTCATCACTGTGCCGGGCGTCGTAGTATAAGTGAAATATTCTTGAGTATGGCGTAAAGTACCAATAAAACAAATAAAGAATGTACTTTTCGAGCATGGTTAACTTGCGTGAGGAAATATATATAATATGAAAAAAAGTTTCCTTCCATCAACTCTAACAACATCAACCCTGTGCAACATCAACTCTGTGCAACATCAACTTGATGTTGGGTCTGACAAAAAAGCTCGTTTCCAGGCTGCAAATCACACTGATCATTCTTGCTCCAAACCACAGTGCATACCATAGTGCAATCTACACGTCGTTCAGTGGCCCGATGGGGTAGACTCTACAAGCTGTATATTTTTCTTTCAGTGTGTCATGAAAGACGTCAATATTTATAAGGCAAAGCTACCACTAAGACGTTCCGGCTAAGAAGTGTGGCATTCGGGTCATTTATATACTTGTTGTGGTGAGCATTGTATACATAGTAAGACCTTTGACTGGCTACAGGGACAGCATACAATGTACTCTACACGCACTATTACAAACTGGCTACAGGGACAGCATACAATGTATTCTACACGCATTATTACAAATTGGACAGGGACAGCATACAATGTATTCTACACACATTATTACAAACAGGCTACAGGGACAGCATGCAATGTATTCTACACGTATTATTACAAACTGGCTACAAGGACAGCATACAATGTACTCTACACGCACTATTACAAACTGGCTACAGGGACAGCATACAATGTATTCTACACGTATTATTACAAACTGGCCACAGGGACAGCATACAATGTATTCTACACGCATTATTAAAAACTGGCTACAGGGACAGCATACAATGTATTCTACATTATTACAAACAGACAAAAGATGCTTACGAATGAGCATGTACAAGTTCCCTAAACTTACATCGTTATAAACTCAAAGGAATAACAGAGGAAAACCTTTTACGCAAGCAGTGCTTCAAATGAATGAACAAACTTACAAGAATGTAGGAAAGGCATGTAGTTTTATGTATCAATAAACGTATTGTACAGTGTATACATTTATGATGCCTTGGCATATTGGCCTTTGGAAACTCGTACATGTGCTGCGACATTGGCCTGTGGAAATTCGTACATGTACTGCCACATTGGCCTGTGGAAATTCGCACATGTACTGCCACACTGGCCTGTGGAAATTCGTACATGTACTGCCACATTGGCCAGAAGGAAATGCGCACATGTAATGTAACAATGGCCTGGAGTGTTGGACCAATCAGGTTCGGCATACACGAGGGGTCTTTTCCGCTAACTAATGTGTTCAGCCTGAATTTTGATTATACTTATATTATCATTATGTTCACAAATATTATCACAATTCAGATTAAAAGCTGATGTTTGAATATAAACAACAAAGCTACATTCAAAGAATATATGAGACCGTCCAGTAGAAGACATTAATTCTCAATAGAGGCCATATATCGGTGTTATGTAAACGGCGTGTTAATTGTTGAACTTTCAGTTTACTGTACAGCATTTGTCTGAGGATT
Organism: Liolophura sinensis; assembly: GCF_032854445.1. Lineage (NCBI taxonomy): Eukaryota > Metazoa > Mollusca > Polyplacophora > Chitonida > Chitonidae > Liolophura > Liolophura sinensis. The sequence goes on along the minus strand of NC_088297.1, from coordinate 23,874,490 downwards.
TCAGACATGTATAACTGAATAAAGGTACAACTTAGGATACACTAAAACCTACTTGTACTGAGTTCTACTTGCAATCAACAAATACACTCTTAATATACTCTAAATTCTTCGGCTTTAAATTTTAGACGATAATTCTCAGAAAATGGCTGATGTGAAACGGCTACCAATGTAACATATGGTACAGATTACGACGCTTAATACATAATCTGTCATCTTGATTTGACATGAAGAATTTCGGAGATGCAATATATTATTACTATGACTGTGATGGACTAACATTGTCGTCGCTGCTCTGGTTTAACTCTCTATGCTGTACGTCTATAACAATGCCGTCGCTGATCTGGTTTTACTCTCTATGCTGTACGTCTATCACAACTGTCGTCGCTGCTCTGGTTTTACTCTCTATGCTGCACGTCTATCACACTGTCGTCGCTGTTCTGGTATTACTCTCTATGCTCTACGTCTATCACATTGTCGTCGCTGCTCTGGTTTTACTGTCTATGCTGTACGTCTATCACACTGTCATCCCTGCTCTGGTTTTACTCTCCATGCTGTACGTCTATCACACTGTCGTCACTGCTCTGGTTTTACTCTCTATGCTCTACGTCTATCACATTGTCATTGCTGCTATAGTTTTACTCTCTATGCTCTATGTCTATCACATTGTCGTCGCTGCTCTGGTTTACTCTCTATGCTCTACGTCTATCACATTGTCGTTGCTGCTCTGGTTTTACTCTCTATGCTGTACGCCTATCACAATGTCGTCGCTGCTCTGGTTTTACTCTCTATGCTGCACGTCCATCATTGTCGCTGCTCTGGTTTTACTCTCTATGCTGTACGTCATTGATTATGTCCATACACAACACCATACAATAAAGCTTATCAAACTATATTCTATTTGTTTTAGAGAGTCGCCTATATTAAGTTGTCTGTAAAATCAGTCACACTCACTACCAAAATTTGCCTTTAGTAAGTGACATTTAACAACCCAAGCTCTACACATTGACATGTTGAACGTCCATATTATTACAAGGAAAATGCTGATAGAATATTTTTTGTAATTCATAATGTGTTTAATAAGTTTCGGCACTAAGATCGCATTGCCTCGGGTGACGTCATAATTATTTAAAAGCACGTTGCATGCTGGACAGTTGGCGTGGACAATTTTTTCCACATATGTAAGACACATTGTAAACAGTGTGAAGGCGTTCTAGAATACAGTATATTGTGACGTCATTTTAGACTTTATGTTTATCTAAATTTTCTTTCTATAATCGCTTTAAAGGTTCTAATTGTATTGTGATGTGATAATGTGGTTACGCAGAACAGTGGTCTTCGATATTTTCTTTGATTTTTCTTTTAAAATGAAAAACACACATGGAAATAGTTTTTCTACGGTGAGTATTTGGGACCACCACTTGGTATATATTGTCTTTGTGTAATAATGTTATCAATGACAATGTAACACATATTTAATAAACATACTTTAGAATTTGGCCTTTTCAGTTAACAAATGTGTTCTGCCTGGATTTTGATCATATTTATATTTTTAATGTATCCATAAATATTATAATAATTCAGATTAAATGCATGTTTTTGGATACGAACGACAAATTTACATCTAAATAAATTTATTAAACATGTATCACACGTACCAAATAGTGGTTCCAAATACCCACAATACAAAAATATTTGCAAATAAGATTTCAGGATCTTTCATCTGATTTTGGCGTCATTTTTATGTTTCTGCTCCTTTAAATAAATAAATATGAATGCCCACATATAACAAATAGGAAGTTTATTCACTGTTGGCCGCTACATTATCGGGATTATAACGTGATAAGTGATGGGGTGATGGGGTGATGGGAGCACAATCAGCACCCACGCATCCGATTCATTGAGGAGTCTGTATATACCTATCACTGCCTGTAGCTAGGTATGCACATGGTGGACAGGTGGGACTAGACTGACACTAGCAGCTATATATCTTACAATGAAAGTCCCTTGAAAGTATCTTGGAAGTCTTAAAATCTTCCCAGAGACTTTAAAATGGTACTTGCTGCTGCCTCGCTTAGAGCTCAGTACTGAGAGGCTACAGCAAACAAACACACAGCAAACAAGTTGACCCAGTAACAGTGTGATGTGAATGAGTACGTGCACGAGTGAAAAATTACAACGTAAAAGGCCAAACTTACATGCATTTAAAACATATATACAGTCTTTCAATTTAAACACAGGGTGCAACAACACAAGGTAATCCTATAAAGAAGCTCCTATAAAAAGTATAATCGGTATACTGTCTGTACCCTCATTGCCACGGTCAGCACCATGCGTACCACAGTCAGCACCACCTGTGCCACGTTCAGCTACATCCGCGCCACAGCCTGTACCATAAAATTTTCTTAGCCAGTAAGGCTTAATTTTAAAATTATTTTTTTCTGTTAAAAGTACTGCGTCGATTAAATCTGTATGTTGCTGTGTGTTACATTACTTATAATGTATATATATGGTAAGGGCTCTGTCGAAAAGACGGCCTCTACGGCAGACGAAATTCAGGGTCAGGGGGAATACAGTCACAAGTTGGTTGTACTTACCTTGCCCGTGGCGGACCGGAATTGACGTCAGAACTACCAGGGTCAGCAGGAGTGACGCGAGAGTGGTCATCGTGTTCGGAAAGTCCTGCGGTACCGTCGTTTGACACATGCAGGAAGTGAACACCGAGCGAGCTGCGCAGTCTTCAGCGTGATCATACCTTCCCAAAAGTTATTTGAGCAGAAAGTAAAAATATATTCTTCACAAATATTGGTCTTTTGATGAGATAGCCGCCCAGGCGCATGCTGTGCTGCTTTTTGTTCCGCATAAAGAGAGATGTAGACCTGTATGGGCTCTATTCACGGGAAAACACGATGGTGGTACAAAAGATTTATGCACATGACGGTCAAGTACTAAACAGGCGTTCATGCGTGCAGGTGTATACACTATGTTGCTCACGTGTTTTTTTTTTTATTTATTTTTTTAATTTTTTATAAAACCTCAACATAAGATTGTGGCACGGCTTTATACACACGGGAGAATAAGTCTGATTTACCTTAGAGTCAATCTCACAGAGGGCTGTTTACATAGTGCTCTTGTATTGAGTTACATAAGCAAAACCATGTATGGAAGGCACAAATGTATATTGCCGTCTTGAATACCGATGGCTATATGGAGGAGGTATTTGTGTTCCTAATGTGTTCAAACTTCAGCAAATATAATGAGACATTTGATTGCCCTTTAAAGTATGTCAAGGGTAAAAGACACAATATTTATGTGTCACTACCATACATTTTCGTACAGCGCTATAATTTAGCCTGGGCCGATTAAAATCTATATACTGCGACACTTTTATAGATATCTTTGAGGGAGAGAGGGCGGGGGGGGGGGGAGCTCTTGGTTGATGAGGGTGTGTGTCTCTTGGGTGATGGGGGCTAAAGGGGGTGGGGGTGGGGGTGGTTGTAGCTGTGTAAAGCGCACAGTAAAAGTGCCACATTTACCGCTTCAAATCCAGCTCTTTGTATCAACCCTAATTATAGTTCATAATTACATCACTGTTTTTACAAACAACGCCGCTTGATATCTGCTTTGCATTGTATCTCTGGTTTTCTAGCGCTGCTTGTGTTTGGCTATGAACATGCTACATGTTAACTGGTGTGTACCGGCACTGGAAATATCAGTCTCCACAATGTCCAAGAAGATTCTGTATGTTTTGAGGGGGGGGGGGAGGGGGGTTCAATCCTTCAAGAACAGATATTAGCTGTAAGACTGAGTGCTGAAAATACAATGATTTAATAATCACAGGTAACAGTAAGATTGCATATGCATATTGTTTCATTTTGTTGATTTATTTTCGTGCAATGTTTTGGCAATATGACCATAAGGTTTGGAAGTAAATAAACATTCAGACATCCGCCTCAATCATTTAGTATACATTAGTTATCAGTACAAAGATTGGCGGAAAAGAAACTTATATGTGAATTTTCACATGATCAATCTGCTTTTCATGAAAGCTGACAGTTTAAACCATGTTTCACAGTTAGAATGTCAGAACGTCTTATTCTTGAAATAGATCACACGTGGTACAGCAACCTGCGCATGGTCGTGGGTTTCCCAGGGGTTCTGATTGATTTCCTCCCACCAGAATGCTGCATGGCCGCCGTCGCATAAGAGAAATATTCTTCAGTGCGGCAGAAAGCTCCAATCAAATAAATATATGAATTTGAAGAGTGTGGTTTTATAGAAAATGACTGAGGAATATGCCAGATAACTAGAATTTTTTTGTTTAGGCTTATATTATATTTCTGAATAATCCTCGGAAATGACGTCATTTGAAGTTATCACAGGTATCACCGTTGACTTCACCACAGCGGGCTACTTAATTTCAGGACCGACTGCTGGGGCCTGAGAAAAACTGTAGACTACAGTCAGAAAAACATGAGATGTTTTGTATTTTTACATGTCAGGCCACATCATGTATTACATATTAAGAAATAAAAACCAAGCGTTTAATGTATCCTGAAACCCTTAACGTTGGTGGACAGGCCTGATAATGGTCAACCACAAAGTGGAGTCACATGTCGGCCTCATTTCAGTGAGGCAGCATGTCGTACCTAGGAGACATCGTCTTTTGTAATAAGGAACGTTTCCGGCCTAAAGTCATTCGGGTCCAAGCCGTGTATTCTGAAGCTCATTCACGTTCATTCATTACAAGAGGACAATGTCTACTCCAGCTTGGACCTGAGTTGCCATTACGTGGGAACACGCATCCCATTGGTGACCAGAAGAAGGTTGAAGGCGATGACATCGCAAGAAACAAGGAAACAAAGATGTCATTGATCGCTTCGGTACTTGTTGGTGCCTCGATTGACCTCAATTGATGCTGAGCACTGAACACTGGTTGACCCTGTGTCAGTATAATGTGACTGGGTGGGGAGTCTTCATACTACTGAAAAATTGTTAATTATGACGATAAACCCAAAGCGTTTAACTCACTCACTCACTCACTCACTCATTTATAAACTCAACAATAAGGCCATCTTTTTATATTACTTCAGGAGTTTAAACAAACAGATCCCCAGATCCCGGGTTACTTTTGTGATAACACAGTTTGTCTTCTCCCGCTAATTGGCTGGGGCCTCCGTGGCTCAGTTGGTTACCGCGTGACCCAGGAGCCTCTCACCAATGCGGTCGCTGAATCTTCAAGGCCAGCTCAAACTGTCTTCCTCTCCGAACGTACGTGGGAAGGTTTTTCCAGCAACCTGCGGATGGCCGTGGGTTTCCCCTGGGCGCTGCCCGGTTTCCAACCACCATAATGCTGGCCGCTGTCGTATAAGTGAAATATTCTTGAGATCGGCTTAAAAAAGCAATCAAATACTAGTAAACAAATAAATCTAATTACCTTACTGTACCTAATGTACATATCCAGTTGTATTAATCTCGACCAGGAAATGTCTGACCTAACTCCCAAACTGGTTAACCCCTGTTTTGAACAGGTTAGCACATTTTTCTCTGCACACACACGGATCTGTTCCAATGCAACAAGCTTTCGCCGTAAGTCTTGACAATGGACCGTTTTTCAAGTTTTCTTTAACACATAAATATAAAGATTTTAAGTAAGAGGGCCATTGACCTAAGACACCATTTCAAATTAGACCATGGTAAATATGTAGTGATGAATGAACTTGTGTGGGTTTAGGTACACTTTCAACAGTTAAGTCACATGTTGACAACGTGATTGGGTATTGGGCTTCTACAAAAACTGCTTCACTGAGACACCTTACCGAAGGCAAGTAAGACACACACACACCTCCCCGCCCGAGCCGTTATACTGATACGAGTCAACTATTGCTGAACATCGAGTTAGAACTTACTCTTTTGAAATCGTAGGTGTGACCCGACCCATGACTGACCCCGGATCTACCTCCTCCATGCGGACGCTCTAGTAACTGAGCCTTCGGGGCCAGTCAAACTATTACTTTTTTTCAGGAAATAGGGTATTTAAAAATATTTTTGTATGGTGGATACATTGGACCACCTTTTGATATTTATCGTCGTTTTATAATAATTTCCTAAAAAGATGTAACGTATCTCTAATAATTATATCTGAAAGTAATTTTGTTGTTCTATCCAAAGACTGGTATTTAATCTGAATTATAAAATTATTAATGAATATATTAAAAATATCAATATGATCAAAATCCAGGTTTAACATATTTGTTAGGTGAAGAGATCAAATTCTAGTGCAAATGTATCATTGGTCATATGTCAAATCATCATTTATGACATTATTACACAAAGACTATATGTACCAAAGACTATATGTACCAAAGACTATATGTACCAAATACCCACCATGGTGGTCGCAAATACCCACCATACCAAAACTATTGTCACGTGTCTTTAGAGACATACACAGAGACATACACAGGGCCACACACACATAGAGACGGAAATACACACAGACGGACATATACACAGACATACATACACACGGACAGGCAGACACACAGACAGACACATAGACAGACAGACAGACAGACATTTCTGGTTCTGTATACTCAGGTGATATTTGTTTTGAAGCTATGCTCAAGAATTTCTCATTCATGCCACCGCTAGCTGATCTGTGTGGAGAAAATCAGTGCCTGATTAAAACTATCGATCCACGGCACGATACCGACGAGCTTTCCACGTGTACACATACGTGTTATGTCAACAAAATCGTTAAAATAATCATAAGGCTGAGGGCGCGAAGCAAAAAAGACTGTCGCCATTGGTACCAGAGGGCTTCTAGAGCGAAGTATAGCAGAGGGCTGCAATCGGTGTCAGGAGGCTGCTAGTTTGGTAGTTTCGTTTGGGAGGACAGATTTTTATGCCGGCACCGTTTGTGTACCACAGTAGTACTGATGTCTGGTTTATGTGAATTTCTGCGGAAGTCACGTTTATTGGTGTTCGGATCTTTATTATGATTATACAGTGTTGACTGTGTAATTTGTTAAAGTGGATTGTACCTCCATGCCTGGATTTACCCTGTGTTGTGCTCTGCGGGTGTGACGTCATTCAAAGGCTTGACTGTTCCAGTTCTGTGTAACCTGTGTACTGTGTTCGTGTTCGCTAACCTGGCGAAGTACCTGTCTAGGACAATTTGTGACTTGTGTGAATTGTGTGTTTATCCCATGGTCTTTACGTTGGATCTCCTGGAACACGTTCCTTGGGATGCAAAGGTGAACTGGAAACTTTTAAAGACCGGTAATACTGATGTGTATGTTGTTGTTGTTGTTGAACTGTCTGTAAAACTGTACGTCTCATTTTATATATAAAGCATTGTTTACATTGTAATATTGAGTCACTGAGTCTGTTTTCTGTTGCTGCTTTCAATACCGTAACAGAAGCAAAACAGGCCGTTACCATTGGTGTCAGAAGATTGCTACAGGGAAATAAGAAAGACGATTATCATTGGTATCAGGAGGCAACAAGGTTTTTTGCTTTCTTGACCAGGCGATCACAGTCCAGAGATTATTGCATGAGTTGGAAAATGCCTGTATAGTGAGTTCCTAAATTTAAAAAAAAACATGAAATATTGGTGGGAATGACATGGCAAAGCACACTGCAGACCTGAACTGATTCGCAAGTGACACCTGCAGGAAAGGTTGGTGACGACAGGGCAAAGCACACTGCAGGCCTGAACTGATTCGTATGTGACACCTGCAGAGAAGGTTGGTGATGACATGGCAAAGCACTCTACATACCTGCACTGATTCGCAAGTGACACCTGCTGGAAAGGTTGGTGATGGCATAGCAAAGCACTCTGCAGGCCTGAAATGATTCGCAAGTGACACCTGCAGAGAAGGTTGTTGGTGACATGGCAAAGCACTCTGCATGCCTAAACTGATTCGTATGTGACACCTGCAGAAAAGGTTGGCGATGACATTGCAAAGCGTGTAGGCCTGCACTGATCCGGGTTTGATCCCTGGTCTCCCGACTTTGAAGCGGATGCTCTAACGACGTTATATAAACACAAATTTACTAAATGAATAACAAAATAAATAAGGAATGGCACTGAAAAACGGAAAAGAAAAAAACAAAGATCCAGAAATATATAACATATGGTGACGAAAAACTTATGGATAACCTTTAATTCACATCAAATTGACTGGTGTTACCAGAAAGTAATCTGGTTGTTTCAAGTTCCATTGGAAGCGTAATTGTGATTACTTGACTGGACTGAGTATTTCACATGAAATAGATGACTTGTATAAGAGAAGATCATTGGGCCAACGGCAACACGAAAATGGCGAAAAGGTTTGGAGTTGTTAAAAATCCACAGGCAGTTGACACCTGATTTTTTTGTTATGGCACAACAATACTTATTCCAAAATGACTTTACTTCTTGTAACGCTCTCGTAAGTGGATGGACAAGAGTTTGGTGGTACAACTTCTTGAATCCGCAATAAATCGAGCCTTGTATGTGGATTTATGCATTTTAGGAATCCAGTTAAGTTGTATTATTTCTGTATGACGAGTGGGTATATTTATGCGCCTTTCTTTGAGAATGGTTTTATGTTTATTTAATAGTTCCTCCAGAGTACATGTAATAACAGAATACGTGGATGTTTTTGTAGATGTACATAGCTCTTGAACAAGAATTTTATAATAATAATTCTTGCAAATAAAGATGACATTATTAGGAGCCTTGTCTGCTACAGAGATGACAAAGTTAGCCCTGTCAACAAGCCGCCAGAGTTATTCCCCCTGAAACTCTCTCCCGCACATGGTACTGCTGATTCTGAAGAAACATTTGATGATTTGAATGTATATATCTTCGGATCTTCTATTATGCTGCTTTTGCTGATTCCCTGAAATAAGTTGTAAGACTTGAGTTTTCCTCCAAGAGTTAAACTGGAGCAATACAGACGGGGAGTGTATTTGGTGTATGAAACAGAGTAACAACACTGAATTAATGATTGGAGTACGGAGAGAAAATCCACACTTCTGTAATGATGTCTCCAAATACTCGGGGTAAATATCGGTCCCATACGCTACCAAAAATATAAGACTTTTTACCTCGGAGTCAATAAAGATTCACTGGTGATAAACAGAGAGCAGACAAAAGCCTGTATTCTTAAACAATGAAGGTCATTAGCCTGGGATTTTAAAGAAACATCCGGTACAATATAGATCGGACCTGTGATAGTTCGTCTCATTACCGTCGCTGAGAAGAGTTTGAAATGGTCAGCTTCTTTACTAACCGTTAACAGACATGAAATTGACCTCATTTTAACTGAACAGCGGAAATGTATATTGATCTGCCCGTGGGAAAGCCTGGTGGGAGAGGCGTGAAAAAACGATAAAGATGTGACGAGAGTTGTGTTTTCAAAAAAAAATGTAGCTGAATTGGTAAGTTAAGTGAAGGTAAATCATGACAATGGTGGTGGTTGCGGGTGGCGGCAGGGGGAGAATAAAAGTCTGTAAAACTCTCAAAGCTTTTTCCTGTGGGGGCTGGTTTATGACAATATCGCACAGCAGTTATCATCGCAGCGGCATTAAGATAGTGTATTCAGTTTTTCTAATAATAACGGCTATTACAGTTCACAAAAACAGTTATATGTCCTTATGATGTGGATGAATCAATCAGAATGAAGAAAAACCCATGATGAAATGCACACATTGTCTCAATGTGTAGGATCAATGTAAGTTGATTCTAGGCTGCTTTCTGTGATCCAGTCTGGCAATCATACAAGATGGCACGACTAAGGAGGCCTTAGCGTGTAGACCACCATACTGAACTGTTGAAACAAAAAGTTGGGGATATTCTATTTCCTGCTGAAATTTCTAGCAAATATATTTGTAAAATTGAAAAGAAAACACGCTTGGTCTGGGCAACGTGTCAGGACACGTTGACAATTGTCATGATGCGTTGACAATTGTCATGACACGTTGACGATTGTCATGACATCATCACTGGGTCAGTGCGTTGCCTTAGTACACCAACTACTAGGCCATGGAGGCCCTTGATCGACATGGAAGGAAAAATTTTAGATTATTGATCCAAGGACGCCCATAATTATTTGTGATTTTATGTCTCTAATTTAAACGCCAGATGAAAAATATTGATTATGACTTCCCTTCGTTATGGTAAGAATAGCTCTTTACAGGTCGATAGGACAACCTTTAAATCTGGACAAAATTAACTTTTTGGGGTATTTGTTTTTGGATTGTTTATTTCAAAAGTTGCCTTAAACTTGGTTTATTTATACGTTTACAATAGTAATATGCACATAAAAGGTTAAAATAAGATTTAGAACAAAACAAAAACAATTTTTCACTGGACGCATAAATTATTTTGAAAATCTATCTGAACAGAATAAAAGGAAATAAATTATTTGAGCTCTCCTCTGAACTGTATGGATCATGTTGTCGTGTTAGTCACGGATGACGTCATTAGACGATATTCTATTTTGCTCTAAACTGTGTATTATAAACATCAAATTATGCATAATTGCAAATTACAACAATGCAAATTACAATAGCTGTGTGTGACAGCTGCTGACACGCCCGAAAGAGCACTTCTTTTTTCATTTCTGTTTTACTCTTCTGTTCCTGTTGTATAAGAAAGAGGCATGCGAGTTATGCAACTCCAAACACACACTAAAGTGCTGTATAGGTCATGAAATCGAAAAGTGGTAGCCTGCTACAGTCACACTGAAATATTTTTTTCCATTTGACACTTTAGAGTGGGGAAAATCGTTGCACCACAAGTGTAACGTGTAAAATTCTTGATCACGTAATGATGCACTGGTCAATCAAATAAATATGTAACAAATGTAATGTTCAGCCTTATGATTCGCTATTGTAACCAAATGATACGCTTACCTCAACTTGACATTTATCCATTCTAATATATGATAACACTTATTTAATGCAAGGCGGCCGATATCCTTACTCACACAAAAGTATGTTTCCAAAGACGAGAAAGAACCATAAAAAATTCGAACTCTTCCTCGAGGTGCTACATATTTTCCCTAGTGAAGTCTTCAGTTGACTGTACTATGAAGGATGCCTGGCAGACTATGGCAAAAATGCGGATTTTAAACTTCTCAAAAAACTGGCATTTTGTGTGCCAGTTATTACATTTGTTAAGCAACCATCTTTTCCATAACAAACTAATTTCTGAAGGCTTCGACCAAGTTTTGTACCTCTGATTGGGGAATTCACATAATTGCACCGGAATGTTTAAATTTGCACTTTCTTATCTTATTGGCCTCTCTGGACCCGATTATCCGACTTACCGTACCAGGTCCTTGCAAAATTTAATGTGGTTGTCTCACATGTTTGATAACCACAAACAGTAATTGTTTTGTTTTTTTTTTTAATGTAAACACACTGTCTGTCATGTTATGTTTGCATTTGCGTATATTTTAAGAGACGGTAATATAATGACCCTTTGGTCTAACAGGTGTCGACAAAAAACCACAACCGAACGATTCTTATAGATTTTCTCTCTCCAGATGTGTATAAAATATCAAGATTGGAGCAATATTTACCTTGATATCACAATCACAGGGTGCAGTGGACAAACGTTTTTGAGTTTGATACATATTACCGCTTTGCTGGAACATCCAGGTAAGATTTCAGACTGGTCCACTCTCACACTTTGTCAGGTATTTCGTTTTTTTTTCAGCTAGCTTTGGAACCTCTTCCACGTCTTCTGCGTTTGTTGAAAGTCGCCTGACATTGACCCTGGTAATCAAATATAGTGGCCACAAATATAGTTTATATGTGGCCATTTAATTTTATGATTTTCAGGGCATCATAACAGCAGCGATATTGAATGACATTTCTGCTCATGATTGCAGATTTGGTATACCACGTGGTCACTTCTCAACGTCCCGACCATGTTATCCATGTTCTGGGTGCTACTCCTGCTCTGTAATTGGACGGATCCTGGATCAGCCAGAACGATGTCCAAGCGGCAGTGTAAGACATTTAGAAACTTAAAGTAATAGGCCTCTAGAAATCGAGTTAGGCATCACTAAATACAGCACTTAAAGCTGTGCATAGTTACGTTTTCGTTTATTTATTTATTTTTTTTTTTAGATTTTTGTGAAAAGAGTTAAAGGCGTTCAAATATTTGACTTCTAAGTTGGGCTTTATGGACCATGCTATCATTGTTTAGGAATTTTGACGTCACAGAAAGTGTTTTCAACTCTAGTCACGACACTGAGTGTTGGAATGTTTTTACCCATAAATAAAAGATTACTGCAATAATGTTCCCCCAAATTCCTTCCTTCTGGTGAACATCAGGAAAAAAAAAAGCGATGTGACGCCAGATTTCCTAGATACTCTCAGCATGGCTCTTAAAGCCCACCACAGTGTTCAAATATTTGAATGCCTTTCAACACACTTCAAAAAAATATTAAAAAATGAAAATATTTTTACACATAGTTTTCAGTTCTCTGTATGATTAACCTTAAAGCATATTTTGGCTTTCTTTTAGTGTAATACACGCCTAGTACTGTATCAAACCGCCAGTAAGTTTACAAATTCTATGGCAAGCAATATGTCGAGGCAGCAATTAAGTCTTATTGACCTGCCCTTACAGTCAATTTCTATCAACATGTCGCCTATTTTCAACTCTCTGTAAAATCACTCTGACTCACTACCGAAATTGTTTTTAGCCAGTGACACTTAACACCACAAATTCTACACACTGATATACTGGACGTCCATATTATTGCATAAGAAATGTAGTTAAAATAATTTTTGCTAATTGATAATGTTAAACTACATGGTATGTGTCTTTAGTCGAATCAGATGGTCAATAATCACTTGTCTTTTAATGCATAACACACCATCCTGACATCAAGTTCAACTTCCAAGTATTAGACTTCCCAGCAGGCCCGACACATCACAATACGCATGAGCAAGTTGATATTACATGCACATATAAACTCGTACCTTGCCCGCTCATTCATATGACATTAAAGCTTATATTAGAGGCAAAAGAGCTTATTTTCTTCATTACCTCCTTTGATGTTATCGTGAAGTTGTGTGATTACGAATATGGCTTACACGTATGCCTTAGTTTACAGATAGGCGAATATAGCTGACACGTTGAAAGAAACAGATGGCACTATGCTGTATCCAACCGTCAGTAAATTTTGCTAATCTATGCTTAGCATTGTATCCAATCGCCACACCAAAATACAATGCCCACCTGTCGCTAAGGTTTGTAATTTGACACCTAAAACAAAAGCCAAGCGTAAAAGAAAGCGTTGTAACTCTTCGCCTCATACAATGCCCACTTGCCAGTTACGTGTATAAGGCCTCGCCTACTTCTGTAGTCAAGTCTAAAAGTTTTACGCCTAGAACTGTATCCAAGCGCCAGTAAGGTTTGTTATTCTACCTAAAATACACTAGTCTGGGAGCTGGGCGAGGTTTAATTAACATGGAAGGTACAAAAGGTTTGAGGTGAAGATAGTGTAGTACAACCCAGCCAGAACACAGAACAGTCATTCTTACGTTCGGTAGCCGGTGGGTGTGATAGGGGGTTCCACCCGAAAAACCCCCAAATTGGATTTAATTAACATGAAAGGTACAAATTTCATTTCTATACCAAATGATTATGGGCACCACACTTAATCCAAATCTGCAGGGTAAGAATGGAATTTCAGGTGGAAAGATCACTTAAGAACGACGTTAATTATCACCACTTCAGGTTTTAATTAAAATGAAAGTTACAAGTGTGGAACTAAATCAGGAATGTATAGGGTGGTTGCCTGGTTGAGAATCACTTAAGTAAGAATGACAATTGTGGTGAAAAGGTCATGTAAGAACAGGTCAAAGGTCACTAATTAAGATAGGAACTACTTAAAAGTGGCATATCTCTTGAACTAAATTATACACCAAGTTGAAATCGGTCTCTAAATGAAGAAGGACCACTGGGATGTCAAAACTTTTAAGAATGTTACTCCTAACTGGGTCAAATTTAGGAAAAAACACCTAAAAATGTACCTACCTGACCCGCAGGGTAATTACCATGTTGATTAACATGAAAGGTACAAGTACGAAACCACTGTGGATTTGTAGATGGTGGTCATCTGAATATAAATCACCAACTTAAGAACGGAAATTGATGGGGGAAGAACACTTAAGAATAGGTCAAAGGTAAAAAGACGTCTGTATGGGGAAAGAGATAACTCAACTATTCTATAAAATTCCCTCGTTAGAGTAGGCCTCTATTCCGGGCCCCAACTAGATATTATGTGGCATGCCCTGTAGCATGAGCACTTGTTGCATGAGGAGCCAGCTGGGTGCCATAATCCATACTATGCCAGGAGACAGAGTCGACATAGTTTTTGACGCGTACCCTATTCCGTCTATCAAGGAGAGTGAACGGGCTAGAAGATGTCTTGGTGAGATGGAGAAGCGGGAGTATGTTATATCTGGTGCCGAGCAAAAGTGCCCAAAGAACATTGGTGACTGCCTAAAGTCCAGATCATTGAAGGACTAGGTCAACATCCAAGCCCTTTTAAATCTTTCGTGCTAAAACATTTGTGATCATTTCTTCCTGGTTTAAGGTTCTTCAAGAGGTAGCACTTGAGTCAGTTTATTGGGCTATTGTGCAATGGTTAACATTAACAACAGATACGATATATCCAAGCCCTTTTAAATCTTTAGTGCTAAAACATTTGTGACACTATTGGCAACAATATCCATGTTGTTTTAAACGTGTACCTTCCATGTTAATTAAAATGTTAAGTAGAGGTCATTGGGCGTGGTATGACCTTTGACCTATTCTTAAGTGACGTTCCAGGGGCCTCCGTGGCTTAGTCGGTTAGCGCGCTAGCGCAGCGTAATGACCCAGGAGCCTCTCACCAATGCGGTCGCTGTGAGTTCAAGTCCAGCTCATGCTGGCTTCCTCTCCGGCCGTAAGTGGGAAGGTCTGCAAGCAACCTGCGGATGGTCGTGGGTTTCCCCCGGGCTCTGCCCGGTTTCCACCCACCATAATGCTGGCCGCTGTAGTATAAGTGAAATATTCTTGAGTACGGCGTAAAACACCAATGAAATAAATAAATAAATAAATTAAGTGACGTTCCCACCTCAACTTCCGTTCTTCAATTGGTGATTTATATTCAGATGACCACCATCTACAAATCCACAGTGGTTTCGTACTTGTACCTTTCATGTTAATTAACATGGTAATTACCCTGCGGGTCAGGTAGGTACATTTTTAGGTGTTTTTTCCTAAATTTGACCCAATTGGGAGTAACATTCTTAAAAGTTTTGACATCCCAGTGGTGCTTCTTTACTCCTTCTTCATTTAGAGACCGATTTCAACTTGGTGTATAATTTAGTTCAAGAGATATGCCACTTTTAAGTAGTTCCTGGCTTAACTATTGACCTTTGACCTATTCTTACGTTACTTTTCCAACACAATTGTCATTCTTACTTTAGTGATTCTCAACCAGGCAACCACCCTGTACATTCCTGATTTAGCTCCACACTTGTAACTTTCATTTTAATTAAAACCTGAAGTAGTGATAATTAACGTCGTTCTTAAGTGATCTTTCCACCTGAAATTCCATTCTTACCTTGCAGATTTGGATTAAGTGTGGTGCCCATAATCATTTGTATAGAAATGAAATTTGTACCTTTCATGTTAATTAAATCCAATTTGGGGGTTTTCGGGTGACGTCCCCTATCACACCCACCCGCTACCGAACGTAAGAATGACTGTTCTGTGTTAAGGCTGGGTAGTAGTACACCCCCTTCACCTTAACCTTTTGTACCTTCCATGTTAATTAAACCTCGTCCAGCTCCCAGACTGCAAAGCCCGCTGGCCAGTAATATTCGCCAGTATTTACGAGCTTCTCTTTCACTATCGTCAAGACTTGACTGAAACTTTGCCTACTTCACATGAAACCATAGTCATCCATTTGTTTTTATCCAGCGTCATTATTTCACACGGCTGTAAACGTTGGCGCCGTAAAATCCTCCAGCGTCACGGAGGCGTCCGGACTGGCGGCCAGCAGGCGCCACCCTGGCATCCTCTACACTCACAACGATTCCGGCGGCCAGTCCCGCCTCTTCGCCATTGACGCTAACACCGGCAAGAGGATTGCCACGCTGACCATACGACAGGCGGACAATGAGGACTGGGAGGATATTGCCGTGGGACCGTGCGGCAACTACGCGTCCTGTATCTACATCGGGGACATTGGGGACCACGGAGGGCGTGGAGCAGAAAACAAAGTTTACAGATTGAAAGAACCGCTTATTATGGAGGACGCAAGTCTTGACGTAGACTCCACGCTTCTCTTCAGGTATATATAAAACACATTTTCTCTGCAAGGAAAAAGTACAAAACTTTAATACATGCGAACGTCTGGACAGCGACAAGCTGAATTAGGAAACTATGTATCATTTCAATGATTGATGTGTAATCAAAGAGTGTTTTAAAGTGATTGAATGAAAACTAATTAATTACCTGAACACGATGTTTTGTTTTATGATGCAGCTGGGACGAGCCGGATGCCGAAACCGTCATGGTGGACCCGGCTGGTGAGGTATACATTATTTCTAAGGTGCGTGGTAGCCGGGGTAAAGTAGCCCAGCTACCTTCGTCTGCATGGGGGTCGGGGTCAAGGGTGGCTGTCACCCCCTTTGTCACACTCCCACTCACCTCCGACTACCGCGACCCGGTAGGGGGCGACATATCCCCTGACGGCAGAGAAGTCCTGATCAAAGGCAGACAACGCGTGTATTACTGGCAACTCGGACAGAACGAATCGTATGCCACAGCCTTAGCCCGTCAGCCCACAGACGTGCCCTACACATCCGAGCCACAGGGAGAGACAGTGAGCTGGTCAGCGACTGGCAGCAGTTACTACACCCTTGGCGAGGGAGAAGATCAACCGCTTTACAACTATGTCCGTAAATACATATAAAAATCTCATCTCGCGCGGTTTAATGGTTTCCAATTAACACTGCAGCTTAAAGCAAACAATGGAGTTCTTAGTTTTGTAATAATTAGTTCGCAATAAAATACGCAAAGCTAGATTAGCAGTCCAGATTGGCAGTTTTAAGGAAAACAGTCTGACCTTTGACCTTAAGTAAAATTATGACTTAATAACATGTGATGATGATCACGCATCACGGGTCATCTTTAATTAATAAGACTATGGACTCGTATTTATAACAATTCTTTAAAATTTCTTAACGCTAACAAATTCTTGGTTGTTGTTTTTTTTTATTCTTTGCTGTGGAACAACTCTCAGCTGCAAAGAAATAATTCCCTTCTTTCCTAGAGATCTCCACCGACAAGTTCATATTCCAAGAAAACCTTTTCAACTTGTCGCTTATAATGAAGTCTGTGTAAAATCAGTCATACTCGGTACCAAAATAGCAATTCGCCAGTGACACCTAACACCACGATCTGGGTCTAGATTAATTGCATAAGAAAAATAGACGGAGAATTTTTTTAGGAAATAACATAATAATCTACAATAGGCAGATGTCCTGTACAAATGATCGATTGATCGGTTGATTTACTGACAACAGATGTATTCCTGCGTGAAGCCGTAGATGAAAAGAATTGGCTTCCTCTAATTTACAGTAGTCGTATTCATATGAAAAAGTGGGAAGAATTAAGCCTTCGATGGCATTTCCTTGAGAAGTTTATCAAACACTTGTGATGTAAACTGAATTCATCACATACAAGGAATGTGGCCGGCGCGATTTTTTCTTCCAAAGAATAGGGTGCGGCTTGTAAGTGACTATAAGTGTCTTGGAGGAGCTTGTGAAGATCAGCGGTTTTCTCCAACCACCATGGGTTTTCTCCAACCACCAGTGGTTTTCTCCAAACCCCCAGCGGCTTTCTTCAACCACCAGCAGTTTTCTCCAACAACCAGGGCCAACCACCAGTATACAGAGCCTTCCATATATATCTCACAGACAAGTAAACAAACTGGCATCTTAAAAAGTTCCAACCATATTTAAAATTTGATTAACATTCACCGTCCCTTATGACAACCGGAAGTTAGGTTCCCTAACTGAATTCCTCAGAATCATGTAGTAGACAGTACCCAATGATTGAAAAGGCGTGCAATGCGAGGATATCTTAGGTTACCGTATATTGTTCATCTGGATCCGGTTGTTCAATGCTAAGATATTACGTTACCATATATTGTTCATCTGGATCTGGTTGTTCAATGCTAGGATATTACGTTACCGTATATTGTTCATCTGGGTCCGGTTGTTCAAAAGTGTAATAAAAGTTAAGCCAGACTTAAGTCTTAACACCAGTCCTGGCAAAACTAATGGAACTTTAGTCCAAACTAAATTTAATGCCGGATTTATATGTGTATACATTTTTGAACACCTGGGCACTGCATCCGTGCTAGTCCGATGTAAATGACTCAGGAGCCTCTCACCAATATGGTTGCTTTGCGTTCAAGTAAAATACAAAACGAATAACCTACATTAATACAAAAATACAAACAGTGTACGTTTTTATTTATTTACTTAATTTGTATTTTGCGCCGTATTCAAGAAAATGCCATTTACACACGGTGACCAGCATCATACTGATATCAATGTCTTTCCATATAATATCAGTGTCATTCCTTGTGATATCAATGTCATTCCATATGATATCAGAGCCATTCCCTATGATATCAATGTCATTCCATGTGATATCAGTGCCATTCCATGTGATATCAGTGCCATTCCATGTGATATCAATGCCAATCCATGTGATATCTGTGCCATTCTATATCCCTAGCGTAGCATCATGGTGGGATAAAACCGAGCAAAACAACAGTGTGTATTTACAGTTGGGGTTCAACGTCGTGGCGGCATGAACTCGCTCTGCCACAGGAAGACATAGTATATATACAAATACCCAATCAACGCTTGATTTGAGATAGATAAGAAAAAGGTTGTGTCTACAGTCCACCATATGAATACTAAAGCTCATGCAAACAATTCCTGAAGGAGTCTGAAAAGTACTTGATGACCTTCAGAGAAAATGCGTTATTGTTCATGTGGTAAAAGCTCCTAATAATGTCACATTCGTCTACAAGAGTTATTACTATCGCGTCCCTGTGGAGGAGCATAATATCACTACAACAACTGCCGCAACATGAACGTGTTCTAGATAGACCAATACCCTGAAGGAACTATTGAAAACATCTGTGCTTCCTCACACAGAGGAGTATATCATTACCTTCCCATAACACCGACAATCAACAACTTTGGTGGATTCCAAAACATGCTCAAATCCCCATATAAAGCTCATTTCATTGCCGGATCGAGGAACTCCACCGACAAACTTGTATCTACTCTCTTAACGAAGGCTCTACTAGACGTACAGTCATTTTGGTATGCAGTGTTGTGCAACTGCAAAATATTCAGGCGTCAACTATATGTGGATTCATAAAAACTCCAAACAACTCATTGAAGAACTAGACGATTAAATACACTTACCGTATACGACATACATAATTGGAATTTCTTTACTCTCTATCCTACCATTAATTAGAATAAGATAGATAGAATTCCATCACTAACTTCATCGGTATTTAATAAAAATGATCATTGCTAAATTAAGGTCAAAGCCTGTATTTGTACAAAGACCAAAACGGTTTCCTGCCTCGCAGATTTTACGACCAGAGGGATAGTTTCAATTTTGACAATGCACATTATCCTTACTTGGACAGCAATATATCGATAGGTCCTGTATACGGCGTGTAAGTATCTCACCTTGTGACATTTGTTAGTTATCATTGCCAAAACCAGTCTGTCAAAGAGGTTCCATCAAAGGGCTTCACTCAAAGTTTCTTGCGTTTTTCAGTGGCTATATTTTACTTGTAAGTAGATATAGAGAAACCGTCCAGAATCTCTCGAACTCTGCTTCACAATTCTATTTACTACCGCTTAACCCTGGCTTAGGGGCTGTAAATAGCCATTGTTGACCCCAAGCGTCCATTTTGGTTGACAGCTGGTATACGAATGTCTGTTTCGACGCCTGTATTTAGTATCTCTAAATCTATGACAGTTGGAGAAATCCCACTCTGTTGTAACAATGCTGAACAAATGGCTTTGCGATTTTTGACAGGTCACGTGTTTTCGCGGCCAACTCGATTTTTATAGAAAAAAATGGTCTGCTCAAAGTCAATCGACAGTTATTACATGGGTAGGCACACTGGCATCGTAGAAAATTTTAAAAGCCGTAAGTCAGTTTGGCTTTTCGTCATAAGACTCATTTTTCCTCCCGTTTTCACGTTAATTTTATCCACAATTAATTAATTTCATTTTACGTGATGTCAATTCGTCCACTAAATTAAAATGTGACAATAACATTTACCGGACGCTTCAAGATTTTACCGGAAGTGAGAAAAAAAATAAAAATTTCCGAAATCTTTTTTTCAAAAATTCACCGACAGTATACCCTTTTAACAGTAATTTGCATGCAAACATCATATGTCTACAAATTGCACCGTTTTTAATTTATTTCGAAACAACGGCCCCTTTGAACAAATCAGACAGCATATCCCATGACAAGTAGAAAGCTCGATCGATGTGATCTGCACCAAAATGTAATCGCTGGTCTGGTCTTCATAGGTATGTAAATAGATTTCAACTACGATCTTTTGTATAGATTTTTAATGATGGAACATTCAAGGTGGAAATTAATAATCTTATTTTTACGCCGAAATTGTATTTCCTCACGCCCCACCCCTTCCGATCCCCGCCTCGTACCAACATAACCAACCAAGCTGTAATATACCACATCCCCACCTTTTGGTGATCTAAGGCTTAGGGCATGCGCCTTGAAGTCGGAAGACGTCGGATCAACCCTGCTCGGGTCAAATCAAAGACTTTAAAAATGGTATTTGTCTTCTGCCTCTCTGGGCGCTCAGCGCTTAAAAGTTGTAGCAAGGAAACGGGACAGGGTCGAGCGATTTCAATATAATGTGACTGGGTGCGCTGCACTGCCCTGATGTTTTTGGCGGCATGGACTCGCGCGCCATCAGGAGACACAGTTTAAGTACACGTGCCTTATAACTTTAATCGATGTCACCGGAATGTATTTTCTCCGAAGTTTAATTTTACAGTTATATGTATTCAATTTATTTGAGTATGTTTATGTTTTATTGATTGATCTTTTGTCAGATCAATCAGTGTCTGAGATTTCATAGGACATTGTATTAAAAACACTTAATGTCCGTCGGTGATGAATTCTGAAGGAGGCACTTACATGAAGTGGTTCTTGCTGAATATGTAATAAAAAAAAACGAAACACTGGTGTGTAGTGATTCTCTCTAAATGTGTTAAAAAAACGACACAAATAGAGCGCAGCGAGTCTTCCTAAATGTGTTAAAAAACGACACACTAGCGCCAGCAAGGCTTCCTAAATGTGTTAAAAAACGACACACTAGCGCCAGCGAGGCTTCCTAAATGTGTTATGAAATGAAACACTGGCATGTAGTGATTCTTCCGAAATGTGTTACAGAAAAACACACTTGCGTGTGGCGATTCTTCCCAAATGTGCTACAAAAACGAAACACTTGTAAGCAGTAATTCTCCCCAAATGTGCTAAAAAACGAAGTGGTTTTCCAAAATGTGTTAAAAACGACACACCAGTGTGTAGTGCTTCTTTCCAAATGTGTTAAAAACGACCAACTAGCGTGTAGTGATTCTCACCAAATGTGTTAAGAAACGAAACACCAGTATGTAGTAAATTTTCCAGATGATCTCTATATTCAGACAATTACTGACAGTGGTGCAACGTTCATTTTTTGTCATACATGTATCTCGCTTACATAATTATTTTTACATGTCATATTTTAGCGATAATTCCATAGTCACAGATGTCACTACAGTCATTGCTTAATAACCGAATGTTTCCACAGGGTAATGTCACCACGCATGCGGACTAGCTCGCTGGTTTTCACACAGATGTTTACTAGTTTTGTAATTTACACACAGCTCTGAGCCAACAACATGTACATGGAAGGATCGATAGCCTTGTAGCATTTCACAGACGGATAACTGATTGGACGAGAAAAGTTGATGCAATAGCATCATCCAATAGAAGGCATAATGGCAAATGTATCAAGAGACGAACCTCGAAGGAAGATATATCTATTGATCAGTGGAAATATGTATTGTTTTTTTCCTCTTTTCAACTCTTGGGTAGGGAATTTCTAGACTCGCCGCTCTCATTGTCTGTGGGGCCTTCATGACAACAACAGTCAAATATATAAAAGTATGTAGATTAGCCTTTTTAATATATATTTTATCATGGTTTCTATTCATTCATATTCATATTCACGTGAGTTTAAGAGTTCAAATCCAATTATTGATGACACACTAGTATTTTTCGTTCTGCGATGTGGGGTTTTTATGTGTCTGATTCGGCAAATGCTTCTGCTGGAGAACGAAAAACGAAAAAACACATCTTATTTCAGTTAGACGTTTACAGTGGTGGATGCTAGAGCGTGCCGTGACACTTCAGTAGAGATGGGTGATCAGTTTCATGACTGAAACCGGGCTGCCCGGGCTGCCCGGGCTACACCACTGAAAAGAACTGGCACGGTAAGGCGGAGAATCGCCCCCACACAGATAGGCTAAAAGGTGCAAATTTCAAATTCCCAGAACAATTCTATTGATTTGGAAACTTTGATTTGGCACTTTACACTTTCCTTCGATCAATAACACATTATGTGAGGCATTTGAGCAGTCATGCATTTTGTTTCCTTTCTATTGCGCAGCAAACGTTTGAGAAATGGCCGACGCACGGTGGAAAAAATTGACAGTTATGACATTAAACCCCAGCATACATATAGATACACTCTCAAATGATATGAAGGATTTGTGTTAAGATTATGTACTAAGACGTTCTGAAATAATTTGAATATGCATATGTCCATTGTCTAAGTAACACCCCAATGCATTTATTTCTTTATCTGATTGGTGTTTTACGCAGTACCAGTACTCAAGAATATTTCACTTGTACGCGGGGGCCAGGGTTATGATGGGAGGAAACCGGATAGACCCCAGGGGAAACCCACGGCCATCTGCAGGTTGTTGGCAGACCTTCTCACGTACAGCAAAAGAGGAACCCAGCATGAGCGACCGCATTAGTTAGAGGCTCTTGGGTCATTGCGCCGCGGTGGAACGCTAATTACCTCGGCCACGGGGGCCCCAGATGGCTTTCAAACCCAAGGGTACTAGTCCACTGAGACAATAGTGGCCAGTGTTATGGGTGAAGGAAACCGGGCTGCCCGGGTTATACCACTTAAATTTGTCAAGCCACACTGATATTTTCAACATATGAAATGCAGATGTGCACATCATATCCGGGGGAGACACATGGTTTTCAATGAATGTTGTTGGACTGCATACATGGTCACGTGGGCATCGTTGACCGCGTATGACTCTCATATCCGATGTCCCACCCCTTCTCGTGACAACGTTACTTTTCATTCCATTCCCGGTGAAAGCAATTGTGACGTAATGACGTCCCAGAAAGACTGAACATTTGTAACCACCAATGTGTGGCACATCCGGTATTTGTAACAAATACCGCTTAGTTGATTAGTCAATTGCATGTTCTTGATTGACAGTTCCGAAAGGTCTATTATCACCAAAGGCCCATGATTGTCATCAAAGTCGTGATTGAACGACAAGCGTCTAAACTATAAGGTCACCACCCTCCACCTAATTTTAAAGAGGATAAAGGATGTCTTAAGAGAGCTTCAGAGGCATTATCATTTTTGCATTGCTTACAGAGAATATTTATCTTAATTTTACGGATCTATAATGTTTGTTTCGTTCGGTGTTTACTGGTACCGCGAATAAATAATAACACCAATTACCACACCTGTGCTTTATACGACTGGGTACCTATGCTTTATACAGTTGTGTATCTGTGCTTTATAATGTTGTGTACCTGTGCTTTATACGGTTGTGTACCTGTTTATTTTACGGTTGTGTACCTGTGCTTTATACGTTTGTGTACCTGTGCTTTATACAGTTGTGCACCTGTGTTTTATACAGTAATTTTTGTTTATTTATTTATTTATTTGGTGTTTTACGCCGTACTCAAGAATATTTCACTTGTACGAGGGCGGCCAGAATTATGGAGGGAGGAAACCGGGCAGAGCTCGGGGGAAACCCACGACCATCCACAGGTTGCTGACAGACCTTCCCACATACGGCCGGAGAGAGATTCAGCATGAGCTGGACTTGAACTCACAGCGAATGCAATGTTGAGAGACTCCTGGGTCATTACGCTGCGCTAGCGCGCTAACCAACTGAGCCACGGAGGCCCCCTATGCAGTTGTGTACCTGTGCTTTATACAGTTGTGTACATGTGCTTTATACAGTCGTGCACCTGTGCTGTATACGGTTGTGCATCTGTGCTTTATACAGTTGTGTACCTGTGCTTTATACCGTTGTGCACCTCCGCTTTATACAGTTGTGTACCTTTGATTTATACAGTTGTGCACCTGTTCTTCTTACGGTTGTGTACCTGTGCTTTATACAGCTGTGTATCTGGGCTTTATACAGTAGTGCACCTCAGCTTTATACAGTTGTGTACCTGTGCTTTGTACAGTTGTGAATCTGTGCTTTATACAGTAGTGCACCTCAGCTTTATACAGTTGTGTACCTGTGCTTTATACAGTTGTGTACCTGTGTTTTATACAGTTGTGTACCTGTGCTTTATACAGTTGTGTACCTGAGCTTTATACAGTTGTGTACCTGTGCTTTATACAGTTGTGTACCTGTGTTTTATACAGTTGTGTACCTGTGCTTTATACAGTTGTGTACCTGTGCTTTATACAGCTGTGTACCTGTGCTTTATACATTTGTGTACCTGTGCTTTATACAGTTGTGTACCTGTGCTTTATACAGTTGTGTACCTGAGCTTTATACATTTGTGTACCTGTGCTTTATACAGTTGTGTACCTGTGCTTTATACAGTTGTGTACCTGTGCTTTATACAGTTGTGTACCTGAGCTTTATACAGTTGTGTACCTGAGCTTTATACAGTTGTGTACCTGAGCTTTATACATTTGTGTACCTGTGCTTTATACAGTTGTGTACCTGTGCTTTATACAGTTGTGTACCTGTGCTTTATACAGTTGTGTATCTGTGCTTTATACAGTTGTGTACCTGTGCTTTATACAGTTGTGTACCTGTGCTTTATACAGTTGTGTACCTGAGCTTTATACAGTTGTGTACCTGAGCTTTATACAGTTGTGTACCTGAGCTTTATACAGTTGTGTACCTGAGCTTTATACATTTGTGTACCTGTGCTTTATACAGTTGTGTACCTGTGCTTTATACAGTTGTGTACCTGTGCTTTATACAGTTGTGTACCTGTGCTTTATACAGTTGTGTACCTGTGCTTTATACAGTTGTGTACCTGAGCTTTATACATTTGTGTACCTGTGCTTTATACAGTTGTGTACCTGTGCTTTATACAGTTGTGTACCTGTGCTTTATACAGTTGTGTACCTGTGCTTTATACAGTTGTGTACCTGTGTTTTATACAGTTGTGTACCTGTGCTTTATACAGCTGTGTACCTGAGCTTTATACAGTTGTGTACCTGAGCTTTATACAGTTGTGTACCTGTGCTTTATACAGTTGTGTACCTGAGCTTTATACAGTTGTGTACCTGAGCTTTATACAGTTGTGTACCTGAGCTTTATACAGTTGTGTACCTGAGCTTTATACAGTTGTGTACCTGTGCATGGTAGAGAAGTATAAGCTGAGCATTACCGTGTTGTCTGGGGAACTCTGATAAACCCATGCAAAACACCAAGAGCTAATGTTCCAATCACAAAGGGAAAAAAGCGCTGGGACATCAGGGTAGGAGAGGTTGAGTATTCCAGCACAAAGGACAACCTCTAGGGACATCAAGTAAGGACATATTATCTCTACACGAAAGGCAAAAGTTGAGAAACTTTTATGGAAATGTGGGTGGTGTATCCCAGGAAAAAAAAGGCAAACGTCCAGAGAAATCTAGGGGAAAAGGCCTGGAGTATACGCACAAAATTTCCAAGGATATTTAGGTATTAAGATTATCACAGCACAAAGGTAAAAATTCGCCTAAATCTAGACAGGTAGGGGACACATTATCAAGCGCAAAATTGAAAAAAATCTACGGGCATCAATGATGTAAAGGGTCGAGTATCCCATCACTGATGCTAAAAGTCCGCGTACATCTAGTATCATAGCACAAAAACCATAGGTCAAATGGCAATGGGGGACGAGGGGTCGAGTATGCCCGCACAAAATGCAAAAATCCAGTTTTATTTAGAAATAAGTGGGGTAAAAACATAGTGGAGTATAGCAGAACAAAAGGCAAAAGTCAGTTGCCATCTGTGAAGAAAGGACTGGAATATCCCAAAGCAAAAGGCAAAAGCCCATTGTCATCTGTGGGGAAAGGAATCGAATATCCCAAAACAAAAGACAAAAGTCAATTGCCGTCTGTGGGGAAAGGACTAGAATATCCCAAACCAAAAGGCAAAAGCCCATTGTCATCTGTGGGGAAAGGAGTCGAATATCCCAAAACAAAAGACAAAAGTCAATTGCCATCTGTGGAGAAAGGACTAGAATATCCCAAAGCAAAAGGCAAAAGCCCATTGTCATTTGTGGAGAAAGGAGTCGAATATCCCAAAACAAAAGACAAAAGTCAATTGCCATCTGTGGAGAAAGGACTAGAATATCCCAAAGCAAAAGGCAAAAGCCCATTGTCATCTGTGGGGAAAGGACTGGAATATCCCAAAGCAAAAGACAAAAGCCCATTGTCATCTGTTGAGAAAGGAGTCGAATATCCCAAAACAAAAGACAAAAGTCAATTGCCATCTGTGGAGAAAGGACTGGAACATCCCAAAACAAAAGACAAAAGTCAATTGTCATCTGTTGAGAAAGGAGTCGAATATCCCAAAACAAAAGACAAAAGTCAATTGCCATCTGTGGAGAAAGGGCTAGAATATCCCAAAGCAAAAGACAAAAGCCCATTGTCATCTGTTGAGAAAGGAGTCGAATATCCCAAAACAAAAGACAAAAGTCAATTGCCATCTGTGGAGAAAGGACTGGAATATCCCAAGGCAAAAGACAAAAGCCCATTGTCATCTGTTGAGAAAGCAGTCGAATATCTCAAAACAAAAGACAAAAGCCCACTGTCATCTGTGGAGAAAGGACTGGAATATCCCAAAGCAAAAGGCAAAAGCCCATTGTCATCTGTTGAGAAAGGAGTCGAATATCTCAAAACAAAAGACAAAAGTCAATTGCCATCTGTGGAGAAAGGACTAGAATATCCCAAAGCAAAAGACAAAAGCCCATTGTCATCTGTTGAGAAAGGAGTCGAATATCTCAAAACAAAAGACAAAAGCCCACTGTCATCTGTGGAGAAAGGACTGGAATATCCCAAAGCAAAAGGCAAAAGCCCTTTGTCATCTGTTGAGAAAGGAGTCGAATATCCCAAAACAAAAGACAAAAGCCCACTGTCATCTGTGGAGAAAGGTCTGGAATATCCCAACCAAAAGGCAAAAGCCCATTGTCATCTGTGGAGAAAGGAGTCGAATATCTCAAAACAAAAGACAAAAGTCCATTGTCATCTGTGGAGAAAGGAGTCGAATATCTCAAACAAAAGACAAAAGCCCACTGTCATCTGTGGAGAAAGGAGTCGAATAATCCAGGCAAAGTTCATTGTCATGTGTGGAAAAAGGAGTCGAATATCTGAGTACAAAAGACAAAAGTCCATTGTCATCTGTGGAGAAAAGAGTCGAATATCTCAAAACAAAAGACCAAAGTTCATTATCGTCTGTGGAGAAAGGAGTCTAATAATCCAGTGCAAGAGGCAAAATTCATTGTCATCTGTGGAGAAAGGAGTCGAATATTACAGTGCAAAACATAAGCTTCATGTCTTACATTCGCATAAAGACATAAGTCCAGAGACAACAACGAAAGAGGAGGTAGAGAATCCGAGTACTAAAAGCGAAGAGTCCAGGCTCATTAAGGGGGGATGGGGTCAAGTATCAGAGCACAAAATGAAAAAGTCCAGGAACGTCAAGGTGGGAGTATCTCATCACAATGGAGAAGGGCTATTTATTGGAGGAAGGGGTCGAATTAGATTGCCACGTTGAATATATGAACAGTTGCAATCAAAGCGCAACTGAGATACATATTTTGTTATCGACAGCTGATACTGATAATATTGTACACGATTTGAATACTGATTTCACGCAGTCGCCTAGAGCATACTCTACGTCTTTCCGACAAAACTGAAAACTGTTGACTGCTTCTCTTTGCACGATTCCGTCAATTTGTTGTACTTTATATACTTTCTTAAAGACGTACAGCATAGAAAGTAAAACCAGAGCAGCGACGACAGTGTAATAGCTGGCAAATGGTCACACGTAACCGATGAAATACCGCTACAGAATAGAGAGTAAAACCAGAACAGTGACGACAGTGTGGTAAGTGGCAAATACTCACACGTAAAAATGGGAAAACGGTCAAGATCTCCAAAACCGCCATGCAGCTGGAGAAGGCTGTTTCTGACTGAGCGCTAAGCAGCGTGTTTTTTTTTTATTCATTCCACTCTGAGCTTCCTGCTGCTGGACCTCGAAACAATTGCCCAGCCTTGTGAGCTCTGATGTTTTCCTTCGTTTTGTTTTCGCTTTTCTCCACGATAGGATGGTTTCCATGAGTATACATGGATTCCTCCGTCCGTTAACCGAACGCTTCCAGATTTTTTAAATCACATTTATAAAGAATCTGGTCCAGATTGTCTTTGTGACGTGGTGCTTATAGTAGGTGAACTCCTTAAATTCACATGTTAATCAAATTAGGAGAGAAAAAAATTAAAACGAAATAGCCCCTGAGTTAATGCCGCTCACCTTACACTGTCCCCTACCCGTGGTACTCATACTTATCATCCACAGCCTGTAGGACTGCGCGTTACACTTGTGCTCAGCTCAGTATACCTTATATAGCCGTGAGTCTACGTCGTGAGAATCTCAAAACATGGCCTTGTCA
Source organism: Liolophura sinensis (assembly GCF_032854445.1). Taxonomy (NCBI): domain Eukaryota; kingdom Metazoa; phylum Mollusca; class Polyplacophora; order Chitonida; family Chitonidae; genus Liolophura; species Liolophura sinensis. Next base: position 23,845,395 of record NC_088297.1, on the reverse strand, counting down.
AAGTTACTTCGCTCATTTCTGTTCGGACCGCTTCTCTACTTCGTGTTGGTAACCTCTGGTAGGGGAATGTTTCTTAGTTTACCAGTTACTTAATAATACATATAAACACCCCGAATTAATCAGAAATAGGCCTAACATATTAAAAATTTTTAAAAAGATTGAAAACTCCAGTAGCTTTAGAAAAAAGCTGAGAGTCTATAGTGGTCCATGTAGAAATGTATGCATGATCTTATTTAATCTGTTTTTCACATCATACTTACAGGGATAGACTATCAGAAAAATAGAGAAATATATTTTATGTCTTGCAGTGTGAGAAACAGGCCGGCAAATCCTATTTTACTGTCTTTTTTTATTTGAGTATCGCTTAACGCCATACTCAAAACTTTTTCGCTTTTACAACAGCGATCAGTTTTATGGGCGAGAAATTTTCCGTTACCGTCCGAAAAGCTAAGGACGTCAACGGCTATATGGCCGATCATGATGTACCGCAGAATGGTTTCAAAGGTTTAATCTTTCTCTGATGTCATGACCTCGCAATTGCTTTCACCGGGAATGGAATGAAAAGTGACGTTGTCGCGAGAAGAAGAGATGGACGGATGTGTTGGATTCATCCGTAAGCGGACGACAACGACAGTATTGTCGTCATGTGGTGTTACACGTGACTTACATCACATGCCAAAAGTTCGTCAGTCATGCGAAAGGTCTGTGGTTTAATAAATAGAGTGTAAAATAAGTTAGATTGTTGATTACGGCGTTATAAACCCAGTCGTTGGATAAATCTTATTTGTTTTTCCTCTTCTTCTAGATCCGAGTTTCAATAATATCATCAACAAGGGAGTGGTAAACCATAATATAGTAGAAGAGGCGTCAGGGTTAGCCGCCAGCCGCAGACACCCACATATTCTGTACACACATAACGACAAAGGCGGGCAAAACCGGCCAAAACCGAATATTCGCCCTGAACGCTACAAATGCTCACATCCAGGTCACATTCACCATATTCGAAGCCACCAATAAAAGATTGAGAGGGTGTTGCCGTGGGCACGTGCGGCCAGGAAACATGTTAATACATCGGTGACACTGGTGATGGCGGCCCTGAACCTCACATGATTTAAGGAAAACCGCAGCCCCGTGCTGAATCCGTCGGCTGGCCTCGTGACGCGGATAGATATTTTACCTTGTCTGCAGGTGAAGGGGCCGACCAATCCCTTTACTCCTACCAAAGGCAGATAACTAGCTACTAAACAGTCAAATATCGGACATTTATGTCTGTGTATAAAACAAACTCTTCACCTTTTTCATATTGCGGAAAGTCAGGGAAAGTGTCAAGGTTACAGTGGATTGAGTGTCCAGCTATATCGTGTACAAGTAGGATCTCATTTCCAAAATTCAAACCAAGGTTGAAAATGTTTTGAGATTTTTGTGTATTACTGCATGTGCTAGTTTTGTAAGCGGCGTGGTGGGACCGAGAACTTAGGGCTCACAGTCACACAGGGTCTATGATCCACGCGAGTTGTGGGTTCTTCACCATGCGGCTATAGGCAGGGTACCCCTAAGACTCATCCAGCATCATCGCATATGGGCACATCTCCGTCACATCGCCTCTGTGTGCATTGTGTTTTTCTTGTATGAAGTTGGCCGCATGAAGATCACATGATATATGGCCTATATATATATATATATATATATATATATATATATATATATATATATATATATATATATATATATATATATCGCCGTACGGACAATGCCTGTGCGTCAAAAGTCTCCAGGGGCAACATGTTTCCACTAGTGGTCTCACAGGTTTCCCTGGTGGTCACACATGTTTCCTCTACTGGTCTCACAGGTTTCCCTGGTGGTCCCACATGTTTCCTCTACCTGTCTTGCAGTTCCCCCTAGTGGTCCCAAATGTTTTCCCCTAGTGGTCCCACATGTTTTCCCTAGTGGTCTCACGGGTTTCTCCTAGTGGTCTCACATGTTTCCCCTGGTGGTTCCACATGTTTCCCCTAGTGGTTTCACAGGTTTCTCCTAGTGGTCTCGCATGTTTCCCCTGGTCTAGTAGTTCCCCTTGTGGTCCCACATGCTTAACCTAGTGGTCCCACATGTTTCCCCTAGTGGTCTCGCATGATTCCCGAAGTGGTCCCACTAGTGGTCTCATTGGTGATATATTCTCGGGTACAGTACTATACATTAATCCAACAAATAAAGAAATAAACAGATACATTGTAAGTTGTAGAAAAGTTAATATCATGATATAATTAATACCGTCTTCCCCCATACGTCTCGTATTTACATTCAGTCTTTCTATTGTTTATTAGGATGTCCTTTCTGTGTAAGAACAGTTCTCAACTGAAAAGACAACAATTAATATAAACTTAGTTGTTTCGGAAAAATGGACATAATCAGACGTGAACGGCCACAGCCTTTTTTGACTCACTTGGTAGCTGTGTAAATCAACAATTAATCTGTAATTAGTGATTCCAGGCCATGATATACGTCATGCGACGGATGTTGCTTACTTCGGACATCTTAGTCATGTCATATCACAACTATTAAATGATTTTTTTTAAACTTTAAATTTTTTTTAGGATTCTTAAACTTTTTATGTGGGATGCTTTATTGATACATGTATACGTCTGATCAAGGTTTGTCTTGTGTTTTAAACATTTGTGGTGTTTTAGTTTGATCACATATTTAGTCGATATTTCCGCATGTCGTGTGTAGGATAAAACAATCCACACTGGGTACCATTTCCATGCAGCAGTAAAGTTAATTAGAAATATTCAGAATTATCGACAAGTACACTGTGTGATAAAATGCAAGTGTAACTTGCTTATTTTCGCGTACTGGTGTATGTGAATAAATAAAATGGAATATTATGTTAAGCTTAGATTACAAAGTGCGTTGGGTTAATGCTCACAATTACCATAAGGTGCCGCTTTGAAAGAAGTTAGGAAACAATGAATGAATGAATGAATGGTTATTGCTTAACGCCACATCGGCAATATTTCAGCCATATCGTGGCGAGAACAAGGAGAAAACACGAGTCGGTTCAGGTTGTCGATATGCCAGTGATAGCATCAAAAACAAAACCAAAAACAAATCACATACAGATTTGACTGTGTAGAATGTATGCCGAACATGGGAGTTAGGAAAGAAGTCCGAAAATTGATGAAATGACTGTGGTTTAAAAGAGATATGTGGGACTATTAAACGAATAAAATATGTGGCCATATCGCGTTGCCGATGAGAATACTCTTGTACTACAGTTTATTTGTGAAAATAACTTGCATTACAAATACATCAAATCAATGTTAAATAAGTGTTTTAAAAATGCCTGCAAGGTTTTTCTGTGATGAAGACGGTCTTATTTTGTCTATATATCCATATGAATGGTGTTTTGCGCCTGTTTTTCAGCGAACCTTACATAGTACAAATGGCCATATCGTGTTTTTTTTTTGTTGTTGTTGTTTTGTTTTTTTTGACATTCACAAAGCTTAGCAAACCAATTCCGGGCCAGTTTCACAAAAGTCTAAAGGCTTTTAGAGTTTTTAGTGTAACTGAGTTAGCTGATAAACATTTCTGTCTAGACCATTTCACAAAGCAATTATCCGGTTATCGACTATAGCTTTTTGTCTTAGATTTTCAAAGATAGCCGAAAATCCTTAGTCACGTCTGAGGGTGGCTTGGAGGCTTTTAAAATGTTATCAATCTGATTTTTTAAAGTTTATTTATGATTGGGGAAATGTAGGAATAATTGGGGAAAATAAAGAAAGAAATCAGTTTCTTTCAGCAAATGAAGGTCTTGTAAAGCTTAAAAACCACCAAAACGCATCCGTTGTTGTTCTTTCGCTTATACTACCTGTTTTGAGAGTTATTGAGTGACCCACCCTTATCAGAATATTTTAAACGGGTTGTAATTGATCCTGCTCAACATTCATGGTTTTTGCCGGTGCAAGTAGTAGATTTTTACTTAACTACAACTCTTAACGCGTACATTAAAGGTCTGAAATTTTTATTTTCCTTACTAACAAATTTAGTAACACCTTATGTAGACAAAAAGAATAAATCTTATTTAGCCAGAATAACAATTTAAGATATATAAAGCAAACAATATAATATTTAGGCTATTTTTAAAAAATGCTGAAATACCACGTCTATAATGTAACAAATGGTGCAGGAATGGTGGTCCACCTGGTCTACACAACTACGGATTAACAGGTAGCTTCATAATTACAATGGCAGCCAAAGCGATAGGATACATAGACTATAACTTAAAGAGACTATACCGGAGATTTTTGGCGAAAAAAATCGACCACCGCAAATCTCAATCGAATGTTTGCCATTATTTTAGAATACCCCAAATAATTACCGTTCACAACATTTCTGCCTCGTCTGTGCGCATGTTACCGTACAAAATAGGTCGGTTTATACCTTTATCCAACTGCGGAATCATTATAACACTATAAAATGTACAGGTACGAATCTTACAGAAAACAATAAAAACTGACTTAATTAGCAAATATGCATTTTTACATAAAATAAATCCCCGGAAAAGCTTCTTTGAAACAATATAAGAGGTAATGCTATTTTAAAGTAGATCTCCAGTACTGGGCCTGGCAACCTGCACATATATAGTTTGATGTCCTCTGAATCAATTCCGACCGTCTAAAACGTCGATAACGAAAGAAAAACAGTAGAATTTGGTGACCAAACCTCCGAAAATCTACTCCCCTGTGATCGACCCACCGCTGACCTTGTGACTTGGGGCTAGCGGACGAATATTTATCGTGTTAAATTATCGTGTTTTATATTTGAACAGCTGCAATCAAAGAGCAACTGAGATACATATTTTGATATCGACAACTGATATTTTAGCATGGTACACCACTTGAATACTGATTTTACTTGATCGTCTAGAACATACCTTGCGTCTTTCTAACATCACTGAGAACTGTTTACTGCTTCTCTTTGCATAATTCCGTCCCATTTTCTCAGTTCTTTGGGGGTGTATGTGATACTTTGTTTTGAGAAGGTTTTGCGATTATTTACCTGGGACGTCCTTTTTAGTTGATGCTGGTATGCGAATGTCTGTTTCGACGCATGGACTCGCAATGTGTACAACACAGACCACAGGCCATACTTTTACAACTAATTTCGACGGTAATTCCATGCCCAGATGTGACTAGCAACTGCAGTAACACAACGCAGGGTACTGCATAGTTACATGCATGGCCTAAAATACCACAGACTGGGAAAATAAGGACCAGATCCCATTAAAAACACCCTAATGAATTATAGATTAGATTAAAGCTTTTCAATACATATTCCTGGTAGTTCTTCCTGACATGACGTCACCCGGCCAATGCTCCGCCGCCGACAATATAGACAGACCGTCCAACTTTAATGGAGTTGTTTGTTTTTTTAACGGAACTAGTTAACGTAATACATTTTAAATTCTTTTTACAGACCAGCATAGCATAAATATTGTTTCTAGGTAACATCTGGTGTGGAAATAAAGCCGTTAGGGATCTGCTTTCAGTACTTCTACCGTTTCAGAGCTTGACAGTACATGTATCATGTCATCCACAGATCATTGTCTTGCACAATAAAGATAATATTAGTGTCTTCTTTGAATATCGGCTGCAGGCTGGAATTGGTCGTGATTAGATTTACGAAATCTCTGCGCGCTCAGCTAAACACTATGGGTTGTGTATCCCTCGGTTTGGATATCACGGTGGGCATGCCTGAGGAATGTTTCCAGTACATGTTTAATCGTTATCTACAAACGTTCAGAATGCTGGCAACACATATTTTAAGAGAAAGAGGATCATTCCTAACCTTTCATAGAGAAGTCGCATCGATTCATTTCTTTGTCAGTGTGAACTGTAACACAGTGTTACCTGCCAGCTTAGCACAACGACGCAGGTTCCTCTCACTATGCGATGCTGTGAGTTCATGTCCAGCTCACGCTGGCTTCCTCTCCAGAGCACAAAACAGTGTCCTGCAGAGATCGACTCCTTCGATTTCAGGAACTGGCCAGTTTCAATGACCAGAGCCTGCAACTTAAAAACCTGTTTTACACAGCCATTTGAGGCTAAGCACAAAGGTTTAATGTTCTTTTTAAAAAAGTATAAAGTTATTTCACGGCACAGAATCAGTGGTCAACATTTTATCGAAATGATGCATATTCAAGAGTGTATTTTGAATTCCAATTTTAGGCTAAAGCACGACATTGCTTTGTAAAACGGGTCCCAAATCTAGGCGCTCTGTGATTTGCTACCAAGACGAAATAAAGGATGGTCTGCAGCAAAGGGATACACATTCTGGATACACAACCAGTGTGTTATAATTCTTAACACAAGGGAACCCTCTTTATCCGCATCAAAGCATGCTGTATCGCTCGTCCGGCGAATGGGCCGTTCCAGGTCATCCGGCGTATCGCACTATTAGCCTCTAGCTCAGGGCTCGTCACAAACGGCCCGTTTAAATTACCTGCTGTGCAGTCCGTGTCGAACCAGAATCCAGAAGCCGTTCGCTGTGGGCATCCCGTTCCTAAGCTGTCGTGATCGAACGTTGCGAAGGGTTTGCCTTCGATGTTTTGGCCGTTCGGCATGCGGAACGCGTCTGTCAGTGTGTCGCCGGTCGGCGTGGTGAAATTGGACAGGGTTATGGCGTAATCTGACGCCAGACCAGCCACGGAAAACGGACAGTAGAAACCTTGACCCCAGTCGTCGTAGACGTCAACGTTGACCTCAAGCGAGTGGATATCTACCGCGGTAAGACGATGAATGTTGTCCAGACCGAGCCAGTGGTTACAGTTCTGGTCTCCAAACCCGGTCCGATACTCTTGCCAGGTCCTGTTGAAGTTCGGTTGAGCACACCAACTTTGCCGGTGGAGGATGAAGGTGAAGCCATAGTCAAAGTCGCATAACACCTGGAATGCTGGACCGGAAGTCGTAGGTCTAACCCAGGAAACCACCTTGCCTGAGCCAATACGTAGCTCCCAGCCTTCTGTACAATCTGACAACACATAATCAAATAAACGAAAGATGCAGTAGTTAGCACTTTGCAAAACATGTATCACCAGTTTAACTCTTCCACCAGAATTGGACGAATACGCAAGAGGGACAAAAGCTTGGGAATTATGTCGCAAACGCCACGTAATTATGTCGAGGCTGGACATAATTATGTCGCAAACGCCACGTAATTATGTCGAACCTGGACATAATTATGTCGCAAACGCCACATAATTATGTCGAGGCTGGACATAAATCCCTAGATTATTTTATTTTATGTGGAGATGTGATGGGGAAGCGGTCAGAAAAAACTTATGTTGCTGTTTCACACAATATACAGACCAACGGAAAAGCTGCTTGCATCTTGTTAGAGGCGAATATGGCTAAATAGGAAAATCTAACGGGTCTAGTATTGAACCTAACGTTCACCAGTTCTCACTGACTGGATTGATAGCTAGCAGTTTACCTCGTATAACATGTTCACATTCGTTGCCATGGTAACCTTGTGGACACCAACAGTTCTCATTGGCGTCCAAATATCCGCCATTTTGACAAATTTTCTGTGGAAAGAAACGTAAAAGACATTTCAAGTAGAACCAATTCTGACATAATCATGTTTCGCTGAAACACCAAGTTGAAGGCAATATATTTATGCATTTATTTATTTAATTGGTGTTTTACGCCGTGCTTACAGCGGCTAGCATTGTGGTGGGGAAAAGCGGGCAGAACCCGTGGGAAACCCACGACCATCCATAGGCTGCTGCAAGACCTTCCCACGAATGGCCGGAGTGGAAGCCAGCATGAGTTGGACATGAACTCATAGCGACCGCATTGGCGAGAGGCTCCTGGGCCATGAAGGCAATGCAGGGATATGCTCACACAGTCCCAGTGTAAGGACACTGGACTCACTAGTTCAGGTACTTAGTTGTACCTCTAGTTGTAGTTCTAATTCTCATCACATGTTTGGTAGTATTCAAGATGCCGAATTTAAGTTATTTTTATGACTTGATTCGGCATTGAACCCCGGATCTATCGCATGCGAGGCAGACACTTTACTTATCACGCCACAGTAGCTAATTCAATTAATGTGAAAGAAGATCATTTCAATCAGACAGTAATCATAAATAACCAGTTTTACTCCGGTTTCGAACTCCGATCGATATACTTCATTGATACTATGAAAGATTCTCTCGGATAAGTCAATACTATGCGAGACATGAAGATTGTTTGCTGAATTTTGTATATTATTTCGGTTATATCAGAACAATGTCTCCAGTGACCCAGAATTGGTCGATTTAATACACGGACCAATGCTAATCGACTAGGACTAGATAAGGTGGTAGCTAGCGACCATCATGACTGCGACAATAGCAACCCAGCGGAACAGGCGGAACCTTCGTGTTCCCACAAACACCCGGAACACGCGGTACTCCTCTCCCGCAACCTTCGTGTTCCCACAAAGACGCGGAAGCACTAAGGGTGCGCATCCGCCTCCCGAGATCTCCGCAATGGAGCGAAGGTCGCCGAAGGCACACATTTTAATTAGATAGGGACCTTCGTGACCACTTAGGAAGCAAATCGTCGCGTCTTCCGCGCCCTCAAGTTTTCTGGGAGTGGGTGGGGAGTGGTGTCTGGTGTCGATATAATGTGACTGGGCGAGTTGTCGTGTCTGGTGTCAGTATAATATGACTGAGAGGAACTTGGTGTCTAGTGTGGGTCTAATTTGACTGGGCGGGACGTTGTGTCTGGTGTAGGTATACTGTGATTGCATGGGATGTGGTGTCTAATGTAAGCATACTGTGATTGGGTGGGACGTGGTGTATGGTGTCGATATAATATGACTGAACTGGACGTCGTGTCTGGTGTCGGCCTAATGTGACTTGGCCGGACGTCGTGTCTGGTGTCGGCCTAATGTAACTGCGGCGGGGCGTCGTATCTGGTGTCTTTGACAGCTGTGAGGCAGAACCGCTCATTGTTATTAAGGCCGAACGCACAGTAAAAAATTCCCGCTCTAGGTACGGTTTGAACCCGCAAGTCATGTAACGAAGCCAATGAAAGCCTACTCTACGAAGGCCCGCTCCTCACCTTGTGAAAGGAAGATTTCTGACTGGAATGACAAGCCCAGTGTTTAAATCAGCCTTTCGCCCTCAGCATTTTGATCAGCTCTGGGCAGCATTGTGCACAACGCTAGACTGATCGTCAATAATATATCGACTACAAACCTCACTGCTGTATTCGCAAACAGATCCCTTTCATTAGCCTTAATTGCTTTGCCAATCAATCACGGTTGACATGCTCTGTATCGTAAACATTTGAAAAGTGCAACTCAAAAAATCGACGTCGACTTTTTTAATATCTTGAATCCGAATTTATGGTAGGTCGAAGTTTAGTGATCGATACAAGTGATTTATGATGGCACAAACAGAACACTATAGATTCCTGACGTGATAATGATTACCATTGTGAATACAGGGACAAAAGATCGGCTTTTGTCTGCAGTGCCATCTTACATATACGTCACAATCAAAAGATTAGAGAAACCTCTTGTTTCGTAGACATTTGGGAGCTAGTTCATATTAAAACTTTACTTTAGTAAAATTGACAGTTATACAACCCAAACCTTGATACGCATGTCGCCGTGATCTTACCACACGATCGCACACCACTGGGAAAACTTACCAACTTGCTCACCCGACGGAAAGAAATACCGCAGAAAAAAGCCTTTACACCGCGGAGGAAAAACATTTTACCTCACAGAAGGAACGGTTTTTTGAGCAGGCGAGGTTGGAGAACTTTCCACCCCGTTGAAAAGACTTTTACACAGTAGAGGAAAGGTTTTCACCATGGAGAAAATATGTATACGGCGAAGTACACTGTTATAAAGCGGGACAAAAGTTTACCCCTTGGGGAAAACCATTTTTTATGTTTATAACTGAGCTGAGTAACTTTATCTAATTACTTTCTGCGTCATTCACCCTTGTGTACGTCTTTGGTTTTAATCATAAATTTCCAATGAAAATGCATGTAAATCGCTAAAGAACACGAGGAAATGAAGAAAAAAAATCAAATAGCACTAATGGATCAACGTAGTGTTGTCATACCTGTACATATGTGATACATTTGTGACTGGGGCCATCAATACCATAGCAATTCATTGATTCCGCTTGTCATTTGATAATAGAGATGGGAAACAAACGAGTGCGTGTATATTGTTCTGTCCCATTTTTGATCGATATTGTTTTTTATTGGTAGCTCAGTATTATTTCCACTTCTTCAGTTCACCTTGGTTTAGCTCACGGATAAAGACAGCCCACATTCATTCCAGAATTCCTGCACCCTCAGTTTAACAGCGCCCGTCCTTCGGCGTCCGCTCCCTCGATGTAAAGCTGAGGTCAATCCGCGGGCCGGCTAAACTTGGTACGGTGCAATAAGGATCTTGTGCCCGAGTTGCTATTCAATCTATGAAAGCTCGGTTCATCAAATCTAGGACGCTTTACTAAAGGACAAACATTTCATTGACAGTTTAAGTTAAGCCTTCAATAGAACACAAAACAATCACTCACAGATTCCTCCGTCCGAAGGTTAATAAGGGGCAATACAACTTTATCCTTCACGAGACGAGCATTCATCTCGGTTGTTATCATACAAGTCATGTACAATAGAATTTGGTACAAACAGGGAAGTGTTTCCATATGAACTGTCGCCTCCGCAATTTTCGACAAGGTGGAGATGGCATGCACAGACTGGATAGCCTCCCCTTCCGCGTCTTGCAATATGGATATGCACCGGGTAAATATATTAGATTTACCGCTGTTTGCCTTTGTGATACGTTTTAATATTCTATCCGTTGTACTTCAGTAGAACAATGACGAATACTGCATTCACTAGAAATGCCTGCTAGCCAATTTATTAAGCTCTGTTTGTTTCGACGAGTTGTCATGGTAAATTCTTGTGGAATAGAAATCTTTCCCGGATACGCAAAATGGGTATTGCCAGAGTTAAGACGAGTAAGTGCTTCACAAACAAAGCACATAAGTCAAACTAGATCCATCTTTTCCTTGTTAAAAATAATGGAATGATTCGGCAGGTATAGATCTATGCGTCGAGATTTAGCACAAGAATTGCGAATACGCTAAACTTTATCATTGATATCGGGTAGAATACTGAACTCTTTAGGCTCAACTTTCTCTCTTACGTGTATTTTCTGCTAAAAAGGTCATGGAACTTACAAAAGCTGCACCAAGCTTTTTTAAAAAACATGAAATGTCAACGTTATTGTGTCCCGTACTTTCAGCGCAACAAGAACCGGTTGGTAACAATGAGTGGGACTAAACACGAGCTAAACACGCAGAAATGACATCAGCATCCAGGACGTTAAGCCAATTAAAAGCTTTTTCCAGACTCGCTTTACCAGCACGAATGCCTCGAGAGGTAGCACCCTTCATATAGAATCCCACATCAGTCAACAATACACGTTCGATACTTTGCTCGTAATATCGCTCTCCGACGAGTTGTCAATTCTTCATAATTAGTCCTATACCAATTACAGCACGTCATTAGACAGTGTCCCACACAACGCTATCTCATCGACTTTTGGGGAAACACCGTATTTCATAACTCATCCACATGCAGACACTCAATAGAGTATACACGGGCAAAAACATTTACATGCATCGTGCACTCGTACAATCCACCCATTGTTATGTTTCGGCTAAATGTAGAATTTGTGAATTTTATGTGTTTCTTTTATCTTTTCTTTTTTTTTATTTATTTATTTATTTGTGTGTGTGTGGGGGGGGGTCTGTTTTCGTTCTTGTTTTGATTTTTTGACGTCTGGGAGAGACCAGGGTTTTGGAAATTCAGAATGTCCAGCACAGATTTGTACGCCACATCGATGGTATAAACGAATGGAAAGCTGAGCAAACAACGCCACGAGCGATTCCAGTCGCTTATTTGTGTCAAGGCTATTAACACAACAGCAAAGAGAAACCACACGTAAAATTTCCATAAATGTGCTGAACGAAACGGAACTGAAGTTAGCAGAACGGGAAAGAACTTGTTCGAGTTGAGATAAACCGAAGTGAAATGAGAAGATATGAACTGAACTGTAGTGAGGTGAGCTGAACAGTGCTTGGCTGCTTTGAGCAAAGCTAAACAGAAGTGATAACAGAACTGAAGTCAGCAGAATTGAACTGAAGTGGACAGAACTGAACAAAATTGAAGTGAAGATAACAGAACTGACGGGCACAAAACAGAACCCAGCTAAACTGGGCTGAAGTGGGCTGAACTGTGCTAAACTGATCTGAAATCAACAGAACTGAAGTGAAGTGAGCAGAGTTGAGGTGAAGTCAGGACAGCTGAAATGAAATCAGCAGACTTTAACTGAAGTGAACAGACTTGGGGTGAGTTAACCTGGACTGAAGTGCACAGAACTGGGCTGAAGTGAACAGAACTGAAGTGAAGTGAGCAGAACGCAACTGAACTGAAGTGTGCATAACTGAACTGGAGTGAGCATAACTGAACTTAGCTAAACTGGGATGAAATGGGCTAAACTGAGCTAAAATGAACTGGAATGAAGTAAAGAGAACTGAACTGAGCTGAACTGAAGTCAGGAGAACAATACTGAAGTCAGCAGAATTTAAATGAAGCGAACAGAACTGAACTGAGTTAACCTGAGCTGAAATGCACAAAACTGAGCTGAAGTGAGCAAAACTGAGCTGAAAGAACTCAACTGAACTGAAGTGAGCAGAAATCAACTGAGCTGAATTGAGCAGAACTCAGGTGAAGTGAAGAGCTGAAATGGGAAGAAACAAGCTTAAGTGAAGTGGAGTGAGTAGACCTCCAATGGCATGAACAGTACAGAGGTGAATTGAATTGCGTCTCACTACTAGAGAGATGTACTAAGTCGTAGGCGTCTGGACTGGGTGGGATGTAATATCTGGTGTTTTGACGTGGTTTTACAGGGAGGACGCACATATGCCGTAATTGAATATATTTAATTTTTTGATTGATATTTTACACCGTAATTAAGATTATCCCGCGTCAAACAAAATACTCCGCTTCTCGTTGGACAACAACGGCCAAACGAGGGAGGTTTATATTCCCACATCAAATGCGTCTGCTGAGTAGATTATCTCCCCTTGTGCGGTTGTCAAAACAATGGTCACATCGCTGAAGCGACTCACCTGAAGACTGGTCTTTTGTGCTGAACTGACTTGTCTTTTGGAGGTTAAATCCGTTTCATGGTTACTCAGCGACAGGATACGGAAATATATGGTGTCAGTAACCTGGCGCCTCGACCAATATGAAAATTACTGACACCATATATTTGTGTATCCTGTCACTGAGTAACAATGAAACTAATAATATTTCACTTGTTCGATGGCGGCCATCATTACTGTGGAGGAAACCAGGCGGAGCCCGGGGGAAACCCACGACCATCCGCAGGTTGCTTGAAGTCCGCTATTGGAAAACAAGACTCTCCGGCGTATACTAACGAAGTCTGGAAAGTTACCGACGAACTTTTATACATATGACTTACACATACGCACGCTCCGCAAAATTCGTGAAAGACAAGTGTTTTTCAACGAACGTTAGACTGTGCCAACGGCCACACCTTACTGTTCTAGGCCGGATTGGAACTTGCACCTCGTGTGTCATAGCGATTGAACATTAAGCTATTCTAACCACCTAACCCCGGCTCCCTCCTTAATGTCGTTCATTTCTTTAACTCATTGGTGCAATGAACGATTCACGCAAAACAAAAACTTACCTTCTTCACGTGGCAGACACATCCTGTCAGGTTTGCCGCGGTTGCGTGGAATGTGCATAGCTTGGAGTGAGGACAGTAGAGGAATCTCCAGCAGTAGCTCCGTTCACACCACATAGCACAAGCCGACAAACTGACCGAAATCTCCCAATTTACCTCCCTCGGGCCTTGGCGGCACTGCCCAGCGGGACTAGGCTCATACAAAGACCCGCGGTAAGTTTCCTCCAAGGCACCAAGCACTGGTACCGGTATCAACTCGCTGAGAAGATAGCAGCAAAATATACACAGCAGTGGAGTACTCATGTTCCTTGGACCGCTTTCTTTGGAGATCTTGTCTTTTTTAAGGTTTTTTTTTCTCTCTATAATCTCAATATAAGCGTTTAGGCGCTGAGCAGAAGGAAGGATGGATCCAGGATCCAGGTTCACCAGCCACTGTACAGCCCAAATGCTTTACCACAGCCGGTGTATAACTCACGAAGGTACTTACTGTACGTGATCCTCAGCTCCCCAAGCTTATATTGAGCTACTGAGCTGAACAAAGCCGATATCATTGGAAGCGTCAATATCTCTCTTGAGACTGTGTCTCTACAGTTAGCATTGTCTCTTCCCAAACAGCTTCTGTTGCTGAACACAGACCTTTTTGGTCATTACCGCTGTCCATATTATATTGTTGTCTTGTAAATCCATCATCTTTTTTTTGTCTCTCTTATTTGTAATGACCTCATTTAATATGATGTTTACAGAATCTTCTATAAAAGTTCATTTTGATTACTGTGTATATGTTTGCACCTTTTTATTTCACTACTGTTGTTATATTATTGTGTATATTCAAATTGGGACCTTAAAGTATGTATGCCTCTCATCAGCCGTATCATTGAAATCTGTCTTGCAATAGTATGGCTGATAATAACAACGATGAGGGCACATCGACTCTTGAACAGTTACCTTTTTATGATTGCATAGATTTTACTGACTCCACTGTGCATAACAATCCTGTAAACCCAGTGATAAAATCGACCTCTGCAGTTTTAGACCTTGACAATCTTTGTTTTAACCCAATACCTATAAATGTAATCGATGGCACCTACTATATAACTGACGATTCCTCCGAGGAACAAGATTACTGGAGAGAGATCCACGATCACCAGGCTAATTATTTTCTTGAAGAGTCTTTTAAGACTTTGTCAAGACCTTTCTTAGATAGCAAAAACAAACCATTTTCTGTGTTACACTTAAATGCAAGAAGTTTAAAAAAAACACTACTCTGAGATTTTGCCCTACATCATAAGTCTAGATTATCCTTTTTCAGTCATAGGAATGTCTGAGAGCTGGCTCAACCCAGGAACAGAACACCTTTATGATATCCCTAATTATAAATCGTTCTTCTCATCTCGCCCTAAAAGAAAAGGAGGAGGCCTAGTTCTTTTTGTCCATACCAGCCTGGGTGAATGTTTTATTAGAGAAGATCTCAGTCTTGTTGATGATCATGGCGAATATGAGAGTTTGTTCATAGAAACTACTCAAAAACAAAATAAACAAATCATAGGTATCTTTTATAGGCCACCGGGTAAAAGTGTTGATTGTTTCAACGATCAACTGTCCTCAATTTTGGAGACCATCAAGCCTGAAAACAAACTCTGTACAATATTTGGTGATTTCAACATTGATTTATTCAAAGCAGACACACACCTACCGTCAAAGTATTTCTTAGAAAACCTTAAATCGTTCCATTTTTTCCCCAAAATTACAAAGCCCATAAGAATAACCGATAGGACTGCAACTTTGATCGACAACATATTTACGAATCATCACCAAACATTGACTTCCGGCATTCTCTTGACTGATATAACCGATCATTTTCCCATTTTCCATTTTAGCAGTCAGCCATTATATGATATGAACGAAAGCAAACCTATCCCAATCTATAAACGTCTTTTTTCTGAAAATAATAAGCTTAACTTTAAAGCATGTTTGAATAATTATAAATGGAATCACGTGTTTAATGAAAGCGATACCAATGTCGCATATGACTCTTTTCTAGAGCAATTTAAATCCATTTATGATCAGTGCTTTCCACTTCGTAAATTTAAACATAGCAATAAAAAAACAAAACCTTGGATAAGCTCAGCCATTTTAAATTTATGCAAAAAAAAGAATAAATTGTATAAACTACACCTGAAGCATAATGACAGCACGATAAGTAAGCAATACAGAACATATAGAAATAAATTAAATCACACACTTCGTATTTCCAGAAAATCTTATTATGACAATCAATTTAATCTGGTCAACAATAACATAAAGGGCACATGGAAAATAATAAATGAACTTATACAGGCGAAACGTAATAATGTACTACCTAAATCTTTTTATATAAATGATATTGAAGACAGTGATCCTCAGAGCATAGCAGACAATTTTAATGGTTACTTTAACACAGCCCCAAGTGTTATTGCTGGGGAGATACCGCAGATGGGGAAAAATTTTGAAACTTTTCTCAAAACACCATCAGTACCAAATTTCAGTCTCGATCCCTGTACCTCAGCAGAAGTTGTAGATGTTATCATGGGACTGAAGAATAGCTCTCCTGGCCTAGATGAGATTCGTGTTTCAGTTGTAAAGTATTGTGCCACAGCAATAGCGAAACCGCTGACCCATATAATAAACTTATCGTTTCAAACTGGAATATTCCCTGATAAAACGAAAAGTGCTAAACTCACGCCAGTGTATAAATCGGGTGAAATGAAGGAGTTTAAAAATTACCGACCAATATCTGTCTTACCGTGTTTCAGCAAAATCATCGAAAAACTGGTGGTTAACTGTCTGACGACGTTCCTCGAAATGAACGATGTTATATACAGTCAACAGTTCGGTTTCAGATCGCATCACTCTACTACACATGCAATAATTGCTCTATATGATAAACTAGTAACTGCTAAAGAAACAAATAAGTACAGCATCACTCTTTTTCTAGACCTTGCAAAGGCTTTTGATACTGTAGACCACAATATATTGTTGAAAAAACTCGACCATTATGGTGTCAAAGGTCTTAGTAATATATGGTTTAATGATTTTCTGAAAAACAGATCACATTGCCTTTTATACAACGATTGCCGATCAACTACTAAATACATGAATATTGGTGTTCCTCAGGGCTCAATCCTAGGACCCCTTCTCTTTTTAATATACATTAATGACATTAAATATGTTTCATCTCTACTTGATATCATACTGTTTGCTGATGATACTAGTGCTGTCCTTTGCAATGATGATCCAGCACACCTTCTGGAAACTTTTAATCGTGAAACTGAAAAAATTTACGATTGGCTATGTTGCAATAAACTGTCTCTTAATATTAAGAAAACCAAATTTATGTACATCGCTCCCAATCGCAGAATAAATAATCATGCTACTCCTTTCCTGGCTATAGCAGGCGTAAATATCGAAAAAATCAAGACCTTCAATTTCTTAGGTATAACTTTCAATGAAAGATTAACGTGGACAAACCACATAAATAATATCTACAAAAAAATATCCCGTAATTTAGGGGTGATAAATCATATTAAATATGCCCTAAAGAAAAATACTCTGTTCATCCTGTACTATGCACTTATTAACCCATATATTACGGACTGCAATGCTGTGTGGGGAAATACTTATGAAACACATCTTTTTCCCCTGATCCGTCTTCAAAAACGAGCATTACGCATTATTACCTCCTCTCATAAATACGAACACACCGCGCCTATTTTTACTGAGTATAATATCTTACCTGTTACCGCGGTTAACACCTTTCACACACTCCAGTTAGTTTACAAATACTTCTACAATCCTAGCATTACTCCACTATACACCCGTACTTACTTTACAAAACAGTTTGATATTCACTGCTATCCAACTAGAACATCATATTTTAACTTACACCGACCATTTCATAGAAGCAATCTATCCCTACACACTTGTAAAATAAAAGGACCGATCGAATGGAATAAACTGCCCTCCAATTTAAAAGAAATCACCTCTTTATCATTATTTAAATCGTCTTTGAAAACTTTACTCCTGAGAAAAATATACAGCTGATGAAGCATATAACTATAATCATTACTACACCAAGTCATCCACAATTGTACATACGTTTTGAATTAACTCAGTTGCGACACGTAGTTGCTTGCTTAACGTTTTCTCTTGATAGTATATTGTTGTCGCCTTGATTGATATGAATATTAATACATAAGTGCACATGTGTGCGTGTGCATATTTGTACACATATTTACGCATGTAAATTCTCTTTACTGTCTGTATATCCTTACATTTAGGAGTGGGTGCTACAGTAGTAACTACTATGTGTATGCATAATTAGGTACACGTGTACGTATGTGCGAGTGCTTCATTCCAACATGTGAGTATTAACCAGTTAGCATCTCTTGTTAATTAAATTTAAACATGGTATGGGATACAATAAGCCCTTTGGGTTTTCTGCTCTCGCCAGAGTGCGATAAGTTGTATTATGTTGACAAACTGATGTATCCGTACATATGTAATTATGTGTGTGTGTATATACCTGTTTGTATTAACCTTGATTAAGAAAAACCATTATTATATAGGCCTACTTATACTGTGCACATTACGATAATATTTAAGATGTATTTGTATGAATATACGTACATGTACATACATATGCGTGTGCCTGTGTGTTTGCGGGTGTGTATGTATATGTATGTATATGTATGTGTGTGTATATATATTTATATATAACCATGCGGATACAAGAGGTTTAGGTACAGAGAGGTATTGAGATGTTCTTCCTTTTCTACTTTCTTTCTGGTGAATAAATCAAATCAAATCAAATTGAGACCCCCACCCCCACCCACCCCGTTCCCATGTCCTACCCCATTCCACTTCTCCCTACGCAGCCAGAAAGACGATTTTCTCAGCTTATCTCACAGGAGCTGAATATATTTTATCGAAGTGAAAACATTTTTATTAGTTAATGCTGAAATACTTCCTACAGGCATGCTACCGTTTTTCCAGTTGGTCTTTTGTTTCTGCTTATGGCGTAGTTCATCACTTCTAGGGTATAACAAGGTAACTGCATGTTAATGTTGACCAACTTCCGCATTCACGTGTAGATTCTTCGATAAAACAGTATTTATGTAAGCAGGGGAATGCTGTTGCAAGTTTCCGGTACACTTCGGTTGGCTTATATGTCGTAAAACTGGTGTGCAATGGCTTCGTCTACATTACTGCCGCCTTTTATTTGGTGATAATCGTGAGTGTTTATTGTCGGTGAATGATTACCAGGAAAACGTAGGTTCAGTATCTAGTTCATTTATGTCAAAGACCATGGTTTGTCACGATTCCAAGCTGATAGCTGAAACCCTATTGCTTTCACGCATACAATTAAACAATTCTTATCGGACGGTGCTTTTTTGTCGTTTCTCAAGAAAACTTAAAATACCAGTTGTTTGCAAATTTGACAGCAAAATTATAGCAGATATTATTTCTAAGAGACTTGAAGGCTGTTTTTCTATGTCACTTAGTGTGGCGGCAACATTGAATTTCCAGTACACAAAACCTTTTTTAAACATCATCTTGTCGAGATTGAAGTAGGGATCCTTCTAAAATCTGATATGCATGTAGAGCAATACTAGTTATATAACTCAGGAGCTCTCTATTGGTCGAATATATGACGTCATAAAAGGGTTTGAATTTTGATATGAGGTACATATTCCGTTGTGTTTCGGGGCGCTGTTTCCTGCGGATTTTTTTATCTACATGTATGTCTGAAATTTTTTGACATATGGCCAAAAAGCTGACTTTACGGTTTTAAAGTTATGCAGTTTCAGTGTATTGTGATTAAAAACTCCAAATTTATAAATGCACCAATTTGTATCCAAAGGCAGGCACATTCTGTGGTATCAGAAAATACTTCATTTTTAGCTTTTTTAGCAATGAATTACATGTATGTATTCAGAGTTATACACCAAAGAAAATGGTGGAGAGCAAACATATAGATGATGCTTTCGCGTTTATCCTCCTCAGGATTGTACAAGAATTTTCCTAACAAAACAAGTACTTCGTATTTTCACCAGTAGTAAGTCTACCCCATCTGTCATCCGTAATCGCAACATCAATTACGTTTAACATAGCCACCAATGAACTAATACATTATATAAAGTAAGAAATTAAGAAATTGTTGATTTCTTTATTATGGCTCAAAATGAAGCTAACGGTTTTCGATTTGATACGCCTTGTGTAACACTGTAAAGCGGATCAGTGGAAATACAGATTTCAGTATTGAAAAGAATTTGATGACCGGTGGTTTGTTGTTTTTGTGTGGATTACTTTTTTTTCTTCTTTTTTGTTCCTATTTTTTCTTTTCAGTAGTATACGTCTTCATATAAAAATTCTCATTTCTATATATAAGAGTAATTTTAGCAGCAACGTAAACATCTTACGTTTTGCCCACGATACACACAAAAAAACCCTTGTGCTGATATCTAACACAAAAACTTGTGTAATTTCATTCAACACAGAAGTGTGTTACACAAACATGTGTTAAATAAATGTGAAGTACACATATTTGTGTTACAAAATAATGAAACACGGACACGGCCTTGTGTTACTTTAACGTAAGACAGAATTGTTGAAATATGACACAAGACTTTTGATGGAAAGAACACAAGTTTGTGTTCATACAAGACAAGTGTTTTTTGTGTGTATTTGGGCCTACATGTATATATAGGCAAATGTTATCAAGTTTCGTCAGTAAGTACATTTTCCAATTAAAATGTCATAAATTATGGCAAACGACAGTTTGTATATTTGTCATCGGCTTAAATGGACCAAATAGAATTTCTCGTTTTGAAATGTAGACGATTCAGGCTTTCTCAGAGAAAGCCACTGGACTCTAAACTCTGATAGTCGTTACGCACGCCTTTGGAATTTGCGGCTTTTATTGTCAACATTTGTTTAGACACTGTGCGAAAAAAATACGCCGAAGACATTCAAAAGAAGACTGAAAACTGGAAATGTTGGCCATCCTACCGATGCGCTACATTACTTTTGTTTTAGACTGTCACATTAGGCTCCAATGTTCATATAACTGAATTGTTTGTAACTGTGGATGAAGTGGTCGTCAGTGCCTTCTAGTGAAGGTGGTTGTTGTCTTACGATGGGGAGTGTTGTCTTTAGCCAATTTTATATGTCCACCTAACTTCCGGTAAAAGATCGAAATCTTGCGCGCCATTGTTTGTGAAACTGTTTGATCAGGTATTTTATGTGGTGGTCGGAATCTCACCGAGTACAGCACAAAGAGAGTCTGAGAAAGTAGGACTTCTACTTCCTTAGATACGTTTTGTTTTGGTTAGACCATCCATTCAAGCATTAGGCAATTCGATCTCTATAGCAGTACCATCGAAAGTCACACAGCACGGAGAGTACATACAACATAGGCTTACAATAAAAATATCATATCAGTTCTGCTTTCAATACAAAGCGTACCACACGCAACAGAAATTAAGACGTATTACCGCCATAATAATGGTTATATAATACAGCCTCTTGTTGGTTTTGTATGCCGACATTGGATTCATTTCGGCTTTACTTTAGCGGCCAAAGCACATATCGTCCTGACTGCAATTTCTTGTACAGACACAGCTTAAAATCCCCTGTATTCATGCATCATGAACAGGACTAGTTAATCCACCCAAGGCTTACTTTGATCATTGAACTTGGGACTTCAAACTGTAAAACTGTTCAAATGTCCTCTGATGACCCACATGTAAAGCATACAGATTCATAAAGTACGCTGACAGTAGAACAGTTCGATGACTATGTAAACGGGGTGATTTAAAAACGTGCTTTGATAGTTCACAAGATACTCCGGCAGTTCACGCGGTACACTGACAGTTCACACGGTGCATTGACAGTTCACAACATACTCCGGCAGTTCAGAAGGTACTGTGACAGTTCACAAGGTCCTGTGGCAGTTCACAAGGTCCTGTGACATTTCACAAGTTACTGTAACAGTTCACAAGGTACTGTGGTAGTTCACAAAGTACCGTGACAGCTCACAAGATACAGTTCACAAGATACTCTGACAGTTCACAAGACTCTCTGACAGTTCACAAAATACTCGGATAGTTCACAACATACTTTAGCAGTTCACAAGGTACAGTGACAGTTCACAATGTACTCTAGCAGTTCACAAGATACTTTGACAGTTCACAAGGTACACTGACAGTTCATAAGGAACGCTGACAGTTCACAAGGTACACTGACAGTTCACAAGATATTTTGGCATTTCAAAAGATACTCTGACAATTCACAAGGTACACTGACAGTTCACAAGACACTCTGACACTTTACAAAATATTGTGGCAGTTCACAAGGTACTCTGACAGTTCACAAGATACACTGACAGTTCTCAAGTTGCTCTGGCAGTTCACAAAATACTCTGACAGCTCACAAGTTACGCTGACAGATCACAAGGTACTCTGATAGTTCACCAAATATGCTGACAGTTCAAAAGGTACTCTGACAGTTCACAAGATACTCTGACAGTTCACAATGATACTTGGACAGTTCACGAGATACTTTAGCAGTTCACAAGGTAAACTCACAGTTCACAAGGTAAACTCACAGTTCACAAGATAGACTGACAGTTCTCAAGGTACACTGACAATTCACAAGATACTCTAACAGTTCACAATGATACTCTGACAGTTCACAAGATACTTTAGCAGTTCACAAGATAGACTGACAGTTCTCAAGGTACACTGACAATTCACAAGATACTCTGACAGTTCACAATGATACTCTGACAGTTCACAAGGTACACTGAGAGTTCACAAGATACTCTGACAGTTCACAAGGTACACTGAGAGTTCACAAGATACTTTAGCAGTTCACAAGGTAAACTCACAGTTCACAAGATAGACTGACAGTTCTCAAGGTAGACTGACAGTTCACAAGATACTCTGACAGTCAACAAGATACTCTGACAGTTCACAAGGTACACTGAGAGTTCACAAGATACTCTGACAGTTCACAAGGTACACTGAGAGTTCACAAGATACTTTTAAAGTTCACAAGACACACTGAGAGTTCACAAGATACTTTTAAAGTTCACAAGACACACTGACAGTTCACAAGATACTTTAGCAGTTCACAAAACACTCTGACAGTTTACAAGGTACACTGACAGTTCACAAGGTACTCTGACAGTTCACAAGATACTCTGACAGTTCACAAGGTACTTTATCTGTTTACGAGGTACACTGACAGTTCAGGCTGTACTCTGACAGTTCACAAGGTACCCTGACAGTTCACAAGATACTCTAACAGTCCACAATATACTATGGCTGTTCACAAATTACACTGGCAGATCAAAAGAAAGTTCACAATGTACTCTGACAGTTCACAAGATACTTTAACAGTTCACAAGATACTTTAACAGTTCACAAGGTACACTGACAGATCACAAGGTACACTGACAGATCACAAGGTACACTGACAGATCACAAGGTACACTGACAGATCACAAGGTACGCTGATAGTTCAAACTGTACTGTGACAGTTCAAACTGTACTGTGACAGTTCACAAGACACTCGGGCGGATTACAAGGTACCCTGACAGCTCACAACGTATACTGACACCTCACACGGTACACTGCCACCTCATGAGATATTCCAAATGGCTTAACTGTTACTGTACCGCGTGCCCGGAAATGACGAAATAGTGAGTCATTTAAGTAATTTCCTTCTTTCGTTTTCTTCACTATTTCCTTGTTAAAGCATCGTTAACGGTCGAAATAAAATATAGGAGAAGACTATGATATATCACTGTGAATATTCCTATTCACCAGTCAAATTTTGTAACAGGCCCCGATGGCTCAGTTGGTAGAGCGTCCGCTTCTGTGTCGGATCACAACTAAGACCTTAAAAGAGGAAGGTGCTTGGCCTTCAGCATTAAGGGGAAGTACAACGTCTGGTTGACCCGCATCAGTGTAGCAGCACTAGATAAAAGAGTCCTGCATCAAGGAGGCACATTACGTACACTCTAAGCACTCCTTCCTCGTCATATGACTAAAAAAAATTGTTAATTACGAAGCAAAATTTTGCTTGTTTGTTTCTTTTGTTTTTTGTTGTTTTTTTGTATTATTTTTTTATTTTTTTTTTGTTTTCTTTTTTTGTTTGTTTGTTTGTTTTTGGTGTTTTTTTTATTTGTTTTTTGTTGTTGTTGTTTTTTTTTGTTTGTTTTTTTGGCCTTTTTGTTTGTTTCATTGGTCCTTAATGTCATGAATCCACACCATAGGCATTGATGGATTAAATTTCGTCAAATCGACGAAAATACAATTCCTCATCATTCAAGGAACGGATCTTGTAGAAGAATTTTCTTGAGGGCAAGCTTCCAGTGTGTATTGATGGGTTTTCAGAGGAATGGTTTTCGATGGATTAGCCTGCCGATTACGGGTCACGCATTTTCACGAGCTTTCTTTAGGACTAAGTGCAGCCTAACCTGTAGTCGTAAAGGTTGATGAACATCACAACATGGAGAGTGAAAACAGGGGACCATATTATCTAACGTCTTAAGACTTAAATCCAAAATGTATACATAGCTACAAATAAAGTGTTTGCTCAGGACAGTTTAAAATGTGAATATATGTTTTATGTACAGTTAGTTTTATGTACAGCTAGTTTTATGTACAGCTAGTTTTATGTACAGCTAGTTTTACGTACAGCTCGTAATTTCCCCAGGTTCAGATTGAAAAAGCTATGTTCACAAACTTTCTCCTGGAATAAAGACTTACTTGTGCTTTGTTGCGGATCCATTTGGATACAACATATCAAAATCTCAGTATAGGTTGACCACCTTAATATGAATTACAACTGATGGAAATGAGGTCATGGCGTCTAATCACCATGTTCTTGGGTTAATTGGCGGGGTTTGTGAGTGACCAGACCACCTTTTCTTTTCACACGAGCAAAACTCACGTGTGTTGCAAATGAGTTCACGAGCTGACATTATCATATTTGTGTGTCTTGTAGAACTCCACATGCCTAGTTAGTGGTATTATCATTCAATGTATGCCCCTTCAGTTTTCGACTCCAACATTTGACTGGTTTTGACATTGCGGGTTGTCATTGCTCGGAATGCAATGTACCGAAAGGTCCTGCACGTGGCGTGTACGTCTCGCCTTGTAACATTTGTTAGGCCCTGCGTGTTGTGTGACGATTTCACCCAACGTGACAAGTTAATGCAAAAACTTGCATGTCAAGGTTATGCCATCAAACGCCTTCATTCCAAGTTTCACAATGAGCATAATACTCGTGTAAAAAATAAATATGGACAGGCCGTGCAGAATTTCTGACGCTTTGCTTCATGACTGTGTCTAATTCCGCTTAACCCAGGGCCATGGGCAGTATATTCATTGTGTTGAATTTGATCGCCTAGTTGTATATGAACAGTTCTAATCAAAGCACAGCTGAGATGCATGTTTTGTTATCGACAACTGATATTCTAGCATGGTACATACAACCGGCCTGGATAGCACAGTTGGTAGAGCGTCCGCTTCGGGACCGGTAGATCCAGGATCAATCCTTGGTCGAGTCACACCTAAGACTTTAAAAGAGGAAGTTGTAACTTCCTCGCTTGGCGTTCAGCATGAAGGGGATAGTGCAACGACTGGTTGACCCGTATCAGTATAATGGATCGGGCGGGGCGGCTTACTTGCCTTCGGTAAGTCGTCTCAGTGATGCAGCACTAAATAAAAGAGCGGTGGAAATCCGTCCTGCAACAAGGAGGCACATTACACGTGCATGCACCCTAATGATTCCTTCGCCGTCATATGACTGAAAAATTGTTGAGTACGACGTTAAACCCCAAGCACTCACTCACTCACTCTAGCATGGTACACAATTTGAGCACTGATTTCACTCTGTCGCCTGGAGCATACCTTGCGTCTTTCCAACATAACTGAAAACCGATAACTGCTTTGCACGATTCCGTCTTATCTTCCTACTTCATATACTTTCTTAGTTCTTTAGTGGTATGTGTTATTCGTCGTTTTGGCGAATTGGCCTTGAGCTTATTGACCTTCAATGTTCACACTGGTTGACGACTGGTATACGGATGTCTGTTTTGACGCACAGATCCAACTGGTTGAATTGCGCATGTGTAACCTATAGTACGTGCTGTCCCGTGTTGCCAAACACTCAGTGCACACAGAACCGATCTGTCAGGAAACAACCCAAAACAACACAAAACAGTAAGCCTTAGGTAAGTGTACTTTACAACTACAACATACTTTGTCAGATTAGTTAAGGTGTTTGTTAGCCAAGTGAGCTTCATGACACTGGGCCCTGATCACATCTACATGTACGCCCAGAAACCACCAAGATATGTACAAAAAACGTTAAATGAGGTCTTTTTGCTGCGGTAATTTGTTAGAGCCCCACCTTGTATCGGCTAAATCTGCGTGAACGCCCGAGACCCTGGAATGCCGATTTGTGTAATTTGCTACTATTTATGCATTTGCTTTGGTCAAGATGGTGGCAATCGGCGACGAAGCTTACGTGACTGATTGTACAGTTTAATGTAAATACTTGTATATATCTGTATGTCACATGGGACAAAGTTTGTCAGTAACTTGCCAAACACCCATGATTCCTCCACCCATAAAACTATTACACCTATAGATCACTCAACAAAAGTATCACAAACCAGTTTCTGAGCAAGGAAAGTGAACTGTGCATATTAACAGGAAGTCAAGCGTCGCACACCACTCCCATTCGAATTGACTTCGATTTCACGCCTATTTCGTAGCGTTCCCTTGAGCACATTTACCATGGTGACATGTGCGTCTTACCTACGTTGTCTTGGTTCGTTGTACAAAGCTATTGTAGCGTTCTCTTAAGAACATTTAGCATAATGACGTCCACGTACTTCTTACCTATGTTGTCTTAGTTCATTTTACAAAGCTGTCGTAGCGTTCTCCTAAGCACGTTTACCATGGCAACGTCCATGTACATATTACTGACGTGGTCTTAGTCCGTTGTACAAAACTGTCGTCAAGTTCCCTTGGACACTTTTACCATGGCAACGTCCATGTACGTCTTACCGACGTTGTCTTAGTCCGTTGTACAAAGCTGTCGTAGGTTTCCTCATGCACATTTACCATTGTGACGTCCATGTACGTCTTACCTATGTTGTCTTAGTCCGTTCCACAAAACTGTCGTAGTATTCCCTAAAACACGTTTACCGTGGCGCCGTCCATGTACGTCTTACCGACGTTGTCTTAATCCGTTGTACAAAGCTGTCGTAGCGTTCTCTCAAGCATGTTTACCATGGTGACGTCCACGCACGTCTTACCTGCAGACGTTGTCTAAGTCCGTTGTACAAAGCTGTCGTAGCGCTCCCTCAAGCATGTTTACCATTGTAGCGTCCACGTACGTCTTGAAAACTGATGACCGCTTCTCTCTTGTGTGTTACCGGCTTTATTTCTTATTTGTATAATTTCTTACATACCTTTGTCTTCGGGAGTTAGTGTTAAATGTTGTTGTGGAAATGGATCTTGCGATTATCGACTTGGAACGCCCTTTACGGACTACGAATGGTATAGGAATGTCGGACTTGACGCTTATATTTATAACCTGTGCATGCCCCGATTCTGCTGGTGGTTTTTGACCCCGAGGCGAGGCCTCTGCACAATTATACCAATAACTATGAACTACAAAAATACTGACTAACGCTGGGAATAGTGGTGCATGTTCCCAGGGCGAGTCAATAAATGAATCGTTTGCACTAAGACCCATTTCCATCCAAATACCGGATATATTTGTGAGCATTAAACATGGTATTTCCACCAAACCGTGTTCTATCCAACCGAACGATTGTTTGACATTGAATTCCCAAAGCAAACATTTAACTATTTCCAAATGTGGACATACCAATTGTCTTACATGTCCATCATTTGATACATCTGCCACTTTTATTTCCTCACTGACTGGTAAATGTTATTCTGTTAATTCCTACGTTAACTTAAGTTGTATTGCGTCCAATTGTATTTACTTGGTAACATGCAAGAAGTGTGGTCAGCAGTATGTTGGGAAGACCACCCAGAAACTACATTTACGGGTGAACGGGCACCGTAAGTCCGTGCGCAAGAAACAATTGCTAATAGGCAAGCATTTCTCTGCCTCCAACCATGACTGGGACCATTTCAGCATTCAAATAATAGAATCGGTTTATCCATCAACAAATGAGACTGATGTCGAATTTGAAATGTAAAATCCGTGACCGTGAGCTTTTCTGGATGCTAGAGATTGGTTCAGTCTTCCCATATGGGTTAAATGATAACGTTATGGGAATCGGCAATGTAACATCTAGCCAACCATATGACTCCATGGTAACAAATTTATTCAAATACCATAAACGTAGACCTCGCAGTCATGGTAGGAGGGAGTTCAACAGAAACATGATTCACAAACACGTTACAGTTAGCTATTTAGTAGGATTGTCGTATGACACCAATAGCATGCATGCCCTACGTACAGTATTATATGCACTGCCATCGAACTTGCTAAAACAGGTAGTTCAAGACGTATCCAATAACATACACAATTTTAATGTTCCACCTCACCTTGTACGTCTGTGTCAAGACATATCGTATTTTGGATTGTATCGCCCTGTAACTACAATTGAAACTCAACACAATCGACTCTTTCTGAAGATAAAGTATTTAGACAGTGGCCTTGATTTAATTAACCTACCACGCATCTTTAATGAACCTGTTGTTCGTAGTTTTTAATATCCAAGAGCCACCTTGCATATCCTATGAGTATACAAAGCCTATCGCTTCCAAAATTTTCAATTATTCCCAGGCCATCAAGGAGTTCGATTAGGCGACGCATACTTCTGGTGGCTATAACTGTGATTGTGAATCCTCAGTTTTCACCTACGACAAGTGTAAACATGTCCTGACTGGTGACCTTAATATTATTAAGAATCATGATTTAAAGAATCTCTTTGTGAGGGGTCTTAAGTATAGACAAAAGAGAAATGTCAACATTCGATCAAACAAAAAAATATCATCTCGGCACTTGAGGAGTATGTTAAAAATATGGTCAAAACGGGAGAAAGTGGATTCTTCGGTACTTAACGATTGGCTTGAGATTGTCAAAAAGAAAGTTAGTTTAACTATACACCGTCTAGACATTGATGCTCTACCTAAAGTTAAACAGGTTCTGAAGGATCCCACTGTGCAAGAAACACTCGCTGACCTTCATAGTAAATTTGTCATCACTGTAGCAGACAAGGCTCCTAATAATGTCATGTTTATTTGCAAGAATTATTATTATCAAATTCTTGTTCAGGAGCTATGTGCATCTACAACGACATCCATGTATTCTGCTACTACATGTACTCTAGAAGAACTATTTAACAAACACAAAACCTTTCTTAAAGAAAGGCGCATAAATATACCTAACCGTCACACAGAAATACCACAACTTTACTGGATCCCTAAAATGCATAAATCCCCATACAAGACTCGATTTATTGCAGGTTCAAGAAGCTGTACCACCAAACTCTTGTCAACCCTACTTACGAGAGCGTTACAAGAAGTAAAGTCATTTTGGAATAAGTATTGTTGTGCCATAACAAAAAAATTCAGGTGTCAACTGCATGTGGATTCTTAACAACTCCAAACGTCTTACAGAAGAACTCGATGCTCATATGCATATACCGTACAAAGACGTATCCACATGGGATTTCTCTACTCTCTATACTACGATTCCTCACAAAGATCTTATTGAAAGAATATCGTCGTTAATTGTCTCGGTATTTACTAAAACAGGTCACCGTTACATTAACGTCAGAAGCAATAAGGCTTTCTTTAGTTCTACCCTTTATAAAGGTTACCACTCATGGGATGTTACATTATTTATGGAATTACTTGAATTTCTCATTAATAACATCTATGTGAAATTCGGAGATACCATTTACCAACAGTGCATAGGTATTCCAATGGGTACCAATTGTGCGCCTCTTTTGACAGACCTATACCTGTTTTCATATGAATACGACTATATGCAGAAATTACTTAAAAGTAATATCATTAAAGCTCGATCCTTTTCATTTACCAAGCGGTATATTGATGATCTATTGGCGTTAAATAATCCCCATATTGCTGAAGCGGTGAAGGAAATCTATCCTTCTTCATTGGATTTAAAGGAGACAACAGATAGTCCTGATGGTACATCTTATTTGGATCTATATCTGTACAAAAACGGACAAGGTCTCCTTTCACGCCGCCTTTACGACAAAAGGGATAATTTCAATGTTGATATTGTAAATTATCCTTATTTAGATAGCAATATACCAAAGGGTCCTGCATATGGCGTATACATATCTCGCATTGTAGCATTTGTCAGATTTTGCGTTAATTGTGATGACTTTAATCTGCGTCACAAGTTGCTACTTCAAAAAAAGTTTGTCAAGGATACTCCATCAAACGCCCTCATTCTTACAATGAGTATAACACTCTCGTTGGCAGGTATGGACAGAGCGTTCAGAATCTCTGGCGATCTGCATTGTGATCAACCACATAGACGGCGCTGTTATCCCTATGTACATATCTATCACGTACATGGTATTTAACAACATAGATGGCGCTGGTTGCCCAGTGTAACCGTCTATCTTGTATGTCATGTGTAACATCATTGATGTCGCCTCTTGCAGCATGAGATCTTTACATATTAACGGGAAAGACGTAATCGTCCGTTACTTTTGAATCATACTCTAATCGGTTAGGGTCTGTAACGCTCGTCATTTTCAAACTGTATCTAATACCGCTTAACCTGGGGCTAGGGGCCGTAAAGGTAGCCATGCTAATTACATCAGCCTGATGCCTTTATGAACAGTTGCAATGAAAGCGCGACTGAGATACGTGCTTAGCTGTTATTTGACATGGAACTCGTTCACGGACTACGAATTTGAACTTTGATATGGAATTCGTGCCTGGAATATTCATTGTCTGCCCGGCATCATTGAAAACTGATGACCGCTTCTCTATTGTGTGTTACCGGCTTTATTTCTTATTTGTATAATTTCTTACATACCTTTGTCGTCGGGAGTTAGTGTTAAACGTTGTTGTGGAAATGGATCTTGCGATTATCGACTTGGAACGCCCTTTACGGACTACGAATGGTATAGGAATGTCGGACTTGACGCTTAAATTTACCTACATTATCTTAATCCGTTGAACAAACAGTCGTAACGTTCCCTCAACCATGTTTAGCATGGTGACGTCCACGTACGTCTTACCTGTAGACGTTGTCTTAGTACGTTGTACAAAGCTGTCGTAGCGTTCCCTCAAGCATGGTGACGTCTATGTGCGTCTTACCTACGTTGTCTTAGTGCGTTGTACAAAGCTGTCGTGGCGTTCCCTCAAGCATGTTTCCCATGGTTACGTCCACGTACGCCTTGCCCGTAAACGTTGTGTTAGTTCGTTGTTCAAAGCTGTCGTTGCGTTTCCTCAAGCACGTTTACCATGGTGACGTCCACGTACGTTTTACCTGTAGACGTTGTGTTAGTACGTTGAACAAAGCTGTCGTGGCGTTCCCTCAAGCATGTTTACCATGGTAACGTACATGTACTTCTTACCTGTAGACGTTATCTTAATCCGTTGAACAACCTGTCGTGGCGTTCCCTCAAGCATGTTTACCATGGTGACGTACATGTACGTCTTACCTGTTGATGTTGTCTTAGTCCGTTGTACAGAGCAGTCGTAGCGTTCTCTCAAGCACGTTTACCATGGTGACGTCCACGTACGTCTTACCGATGTTGTCTTAGTCCGTTGTACAAAGCTTTCGTGACGTTCCCTCAAGCATGTTTACCATGATGACATCCATGTACGTCTTACCTGTAGACGTTCTTAGTCCTTTGTTCAAAGCTGTCGTAGAGTTCCCTCAAGCATGTTTACCATGGTGACGTACATGTACGTCTTACCTGTTGATGTTGTCTTAGTCCGTTGTACAAAGCAGTCGTAGCGTTCTCTCAAGCACGTTTACCATGGTGACGTCCACGTACGTCTTACCTGTAGACGTTCTTAGTCCTTTGTTCAAAGCTGTCGTAGAGTTCCCTCAAGCATGTTTACCATGGTGACGTCCATGCACGACTTACCTGAAGACGTTCTTAGTCCTTTGTTCAAAGCTGTCGTAGCGTTCCCTTAAGCATGTTTATCATGGTGACGTCCACGTACGTCTTACCTGTAGGCGTTGTCTTAGTACGTTGTACAAAGCTGTCGTAGCGTTCCCTCAAGCATGGTGACGCCCATGTACGTCTTACCGACCTTGTCTTAGTCCGTTGTACAAAGCTGTCGTGGCGTTCTCTCAAGCATGCTTAACATGGTGACGTCCATGTACGTCTTGCCTGCGTTATCTTAATCCGCTGTACAAAGCTGTCGTAACATTCCCTCAAGCATTGTGGCGTACATGTACGTCTCACCGACGTTGTCTTAGTCCGTTGTACAAAGCTGTCGTAGCGTTCCCTCAAGCATGGTGACGTCCATGTACGTCTTACCCACGTTGTCTTAGTCCGTTGTACAAAGCTGTCGTAGAGTTCCCTCGAGCATGTTTATCATGGTGACGTCCACGTACGTCTTACCTACGATATTTTAATCCGTTGAACAAAGCTGTCATAGCGTTCCCTCAAGCATGTTTACCATGGTGACGTCCACGTACGTCTTACCTGTAGACGTTGTCTTAGTCCGTTGTTCAAAGCTGTCGCAGCGTTCCCTCAAGCACTTTTACCGTGGTGACGTCCATGTACGTCTTACCCACTTTGTCTTACTCCGTTGTACAAAGCTGTTGGAGCATTCCCTCAAGCACGTTTACCATAGTGATGTCCATGTAGGTCTTACCTACGTTGGCTTAGCCCGTTGTACAAAACTTTGGAAGCTTTACGTCAAGTAAGATTACCTTGGTGACTTCTTTCTCAGCTACAACTTTTCGTGGACCTTACACAAGGCGCATAACAAAGTCTTTTCATCTTTTCTCTCTCTCTCCAAATGAAAAGTACATTCACACAATGCGATTTTCATGAAATACTAGCAGGCGAATTCACACTTTTCATTTTTGTAAAATTCTGTCAGTAGCTACGACACTACGCGCCATGTGAACAGGGTTTTGCCGAAACACAAACACAAACCAATGTGTCCGGCATTTATTTGTTTATTTATCACGCATCACACAAAATACTCCGCTTTTCATTGGACAATGGCCACGTTGGGTACTCATATTTCAGCGATGTGACCATCGTTAGACCCTAACAAAGTGAGATAACCTACTAAACAGACGCACTTGACGTCGTCTGCGGGATTCGAGAGTTTATCTGGTTGGTGTTTTAGGCCGTGCTAAACAATATATCACTTATACGACGGGCCTGCCGGGGGAAATCCGCCACCCTATACAGGATGCTGACAGATATTCCCACGTACTGTATGTCCGGAAAGAAAACCAGCATGAACTCACAGCGACCGCATTGATGAATGATGGCGCCACGCTGAACACCACAGTCAAACCTTCCCAAACACAAACCAATGTTTTCTGAACAGATTATTCAACAATATTTATTAAATTGTTTATTCAATACATTATACGAACTTAGCTGGTTGGGTAACATTGTCTATGCCTTGGAAATGGCGAAACAAAACACTCGTTTCAACTCATCCTTCTGCATTTTGTAAATATAATGTGCTTGTACCCAGGAAAATCCAACGAGCGAAACACCAGACCGGTGCCAACACTCTAACAAAATGAAAATAATATCACACAATGCTGGTTTAACCAGGGTAACGCTCGGCCTGGGAGGGTGACTATACTCTTAGAGAAAAAGGTGGGAACTAACGTAACGTGACAGTCTTCTTGTGTTTAACCGGTCCCGGAAAGTAACCATAGTTCATTTATTTCCTATAAATTTCGTTTTGATACGTCCCATACACCACATATTGAAAAACAATGAGCAGCAGCCAGAAAATACAGTGTAAGACTCAGATCAAGCTTGTATTGTGGATAGTCAGAAAACACAGTGCAAGACTCTGATCTAGCTTGTACAGTGGATACAGAGTCAGAAAAAACAGTGCAAGACTCTGATCTAGCTTATAGTGTGGATACAGAGTCAGAAATTCAGAGTAAAAAAAATATAAAATATATTACACATATATTAATTAAGTAATCATCAGTTCTGATGACGACTTAATTAATGCTGAAATATTGAGATCGTCACAATGAATTTATTCAGTGTTGAACACTTTGCATATTTACTATGCAAAGCTATTCAGTGGATTAACCAGAAAGATCTTTAATTTATTAAGCTTTATTTACCTTATAATGACTTGACTGTCATTTACACGTAAATCTGTACTGGGATACAAGAGCAGCCAACTTGTTGGATATCAGAAACTGGATTTATCAGAATATCTACCCAAGCTTGGTACTCCAAACCCAAACTCATTCAGATAAGAGCCGATTCACACTCCATTTAGAAATATTGTAAAATTACTCACTATAGGTACTACAAAAGACGGAAGGGTTAAACCAGTTTGCATGGTTGGGGGTGGGGTGAATAGGGAGGTATATTCATGGAGAGTATTAAATAAGGGTCACATCTTACACTGTGCTCATGAAAAATGGATAGAAGAGGGCAGGCGAGTGACAGCCCAGGCGTTACTCTCTACCTTTTGCTTCACATCGCTGCCACCGATAGCAAATTTTGCACAGAAATCTTGAACAACGCCGAGATCCCGTTGATGAGACAGGAAGTGATGTCAGAAAATGCAAACAATATGGCTCAATTTTTCTCTCTAATAATACTTCATACAGATGCATTCTCTTTGTCTAGAGGATGTACAACATGATTCTTGCAAAACCAAAAACAGTTTTATTGATGAATGCTGATTAAATAGTTCCACAGTAGGACACATTGATGAGGCTCAGGCTAAACAAGCCTATGTGTCTGTCACAGGCTCCAAAGGTCAAGCTTGTCTATTGATGGCAGAGATGTAAAGCAAAAGGTATGGCTGAAGAAAAATGTATCTTATATTACCATCAGTGTGGGATATTACAAGGAGGAGGATGGGGGTGAGAATCTAGCGCACATATGAGGCACTCAAATGGCCATACAAATAATGAAAAGTCCTAAGGTGACAGACTGAGTGAGCGATGTATTGACTATGTAAAACTACAGTACAGAGTTTGTGTACAGTGCCAAGGTCTTGAAATAATTAGAACACTGACCTTAGACAAATGTTTTGCATCAGGGAGTTTATACAAACTTAATAGGTTATGTGACCGATGACTAACAACCTCAAAACTCGAGGTTACTGACTGATGCCACCCCAACAATGAATCTTTCATGACCACCTGTATGAAACCAACTTAGCATTACAAGCAGGCGACAACTACGGCAAGTAGCAATGTCTGGACTGTAGGCACCACCATGGCCCATTATGGCAGCCATGAACTTGTTACATCATGACGGCTTCATGCAGGTGTATCTACATGTACGTGCAGTTTTCAAGCTTCAAAGACCTTCTGTATTATTAAGAAAAAACGTGCACATGTCTCTTCTTGTCTTATTATTCTTGAGTAACAGGGGTCTATTTCATACTGGAGTAAATGCTGTGTTAATATACTCACATATTGAAATCATAAATCAACACACGGGTGAGTATCTAATATTCACAGGTTTCATTAATATGTAAAACAAGCTCATACAAAACAATTCAGTTCCTCAGCTGAACAGAACAAGGGAGGCAACTTTGTGGGATTTTTTTAGATTTCCAAATGCTTCCACAGACTAAAATCTCTCTTGTCTGACACATAAAGGACTAGTACACAAAATATTAACAGACATCTTTACTCATTAAACATGTTTCCTTCAGTGACTTTTGTCTCATTGTCTTGTGGTTAAAACACAGAACCCTCACACCTGGCTATCGATGTTCTTGGTTTTCCACATTTTGCACAACAATTGTTCCCGCGATGACATCATATGCCGCACGGTTATGATGAAAGAAGAATATGGTGAGACATGCTGGGAAGAAAAATGCCAGTGTGAAGTTCTTGATGACTGATCGGACGAGGGCTCTGAAATTACAGAAAGACACATGTCCCATTACAAAGTAAATGTTAGAATACAATAGCGAGCATTAATCTGCATGCCAGTTTAGCATACTTGCCCTAAAATCCACACAAAAAAACAAAAAAAAACCACATTGTTAGTGGCAAATAAAATCATAAAATATTTCTTTTGATGATAAAACTCCAATAAGGTCTCACCATACTTTCCAAACAAAACCATACAACATGACTGAAAGATGAAAATAGGTGTCGCTTTCAGAATCAGCCAGAAGCACTAGTGATATTTTAGGTTATATACAGAGAGCATAAACTTGTGTTAAAGATAGTTACATGGAGATTTATGAGTATTAAGGAAACTGAATGAAGCTCAGAAAACTACAGCACTCTGGCTATGTACCACAGAAGTTTTCTGCCACAAAGAGAAGACGCATTATGATACGTTCAAACACCTGATGAGATTACAAAGCTGTCAGTGTTTCTAGGTCTCTCGCCAAAGTGCTACACAGTGCCTGAGTGAAAAATGTCACATATGACAAACACACTTGAAATGAATTTAATCACATATATTTATAACTGGAAGGTTAGAAACTATGAATGTTTCCTGTTCTGCATGGTGGTGGTGTGTGTGTGTGAGGCCATTACCCTTACATATACCAGTACCTGATAACACTCCTGAAAAAACACTGTCCAACCAGCCAGTTCAGCATAAAGGAGATAGTGCAATGACTGGTTGACCCGTATCAGTATAATGGCTCAGGCGGGGCAGCTTACTTGCCTTCGGTAAGTCGTCTCAGTGAAGCAACACTAGATAAAACAGCGGTGGAAATCCGTCCTGCGACAAGGGGGCACATTACGTACACCCTAAGGATTCGTTTGCCGTCATATGACTGAAAAATTGTTCAGTACTACGTTAAACCCCATGCACTCACTCACTCACTCACTCCAACCAGCCAGAGTTGGCTTTGGGGCCACAATGATAACTACATTTCAGCTGACAGAAGCATCTCTATCGCTGTCTAAGCAGCACAGGCACATAAGATGAAATCTTACCTCATGTTGCGTTCTCATTATGAAATCTTAAGACCTAAGTTTTCTGCACGACTAACTCGTACAGCCGAGTATTAGATGGAATCTTTCTTAATGTTGCTTTCTGAATATAAAATCTCACCTCTTAAGACCAATGTTCTCTGCAGGCCTTACACGAACCTTTCCATTCCCCAGATCCACAACGTCTTGACATGACACCACACACAATCCCAGAATCCTCTTGCCTGGTGTTGAACCTCCGACAACCCCGATGCCTCGACGCAAACATAACGTCTGTGAAATTAACAATATTATTACTCCCTCATTTCCTAGGATATGTCTTACTGCTAAACATTTTTCATGCTAATAACATCAAGAAGAGCTTTCACCTCAGTGTTTATTACTGTGAACATATGGATAGATGCCATAATTTTTCCCCTCAAATTGTCGTATTTAAAAGTGGTGGGTTAATTATTTATTTATTTGAATGTTTTTTTTCTTATGCTGCACTCAAGAATATTTCACTTATACACCGGAGGTCAGCATTATGGTGGGAGGAAACCGGACAGAGCCCAGGGGAAGCACACACCCATCCACAGGTTGCCGACAGACAGGATCATTAGTTTATAGTAGATAGCTAGAACAGAATTCAGACTAATCTGTCAATGCAGAGCGATTTAAATGTATATAGCCCATCCACAACTTCCAGACAAAAAGCACATGGTCTGAGGATGGGAGTATTGTGAATAAAACTGGACAAAAAATAGTTTTGTGCAACAAGTATATTCTTAAAAACTGGATATGTATTGGTATTCTTTATGTTTTTGACAGGTCTCAGTTTGAATTCACAAATACCTATATGTGCTTATTACCTCCACGATTGTGATACAGATTCTGTTAACAACTTCCAGGGCTATGATCTCTGAGGTGAGAGCAAAGACCTTGTCCAGATCCACATCATCAGGGGAGAGAATCATGCTCTGGTAGAAAGCCTCCAGCTCCACATGGTCTGTCTCACTGGAAAGACAAAAAATACCTGTTGACTCGCGTGTTGTCTAACAGCATCAAGTTGTTTTCACCTGTAAAATGGATGCCAATTTCATCATGTTTATGGGTGGAGGAAACCTGAGCACCAAGTGTAAGAAACGAATGGCCTTTCTCAGGTCCTTGGAGAAACTTTCTCAGGTGTCTTAGTGGTGAGAGGCACCCTATCTCCAGTGAACTTCCTGTAAAATCCTGTAAACAGTGCAGTCATCATTTACATAATAAGTCAAGGTGGTCGTGAGGAGGTTAACAATTACTTCAAATCAGAGGTCAACTACTCAGACAAGACATATCTTTGTCACAGATATATAGTTTCTACCATACTTATTTCCACCATACTTTTTGTACATACTGAGTTTACACCCCGGTTAAATCTGACATTTTGAGAACAAATTACACATGTGAAAGAGACTAACTATAATCAAAAGCCAGGTCTGCCTCTCGACCATTCATGATAGCCAGAGCTATTCCATTTCCCTCCCTCCATAGAATATGCAAAAGAATATTACGACATATTTCAATGGGCAAAAATCAGCTTTCTCACTGTTTCTCCGATAACTGCATGTTCTAGTCTTAAGTACATAATATGTGCCTATTGGGTTATTCACAAATTTCCAACTTTTTCCTGGATTGTTTGTGTTACCCTAATTACCTGTACAATACGCATATAAGAGACAAAATAGGAGTAACAAAAACACTACGCAAAATTAAGATATGCATGAGTTTCTTAACACGCATGAACATGTTATTTCGTGTTGATAGGCAGAATCCCTTGAAAATAAGAGATACCTTTTTATCCCACATCAGACAAAATACTCCGCTTTTCATTGGACAACAACGATCAAGGAGGTTACAGGTATATTCTAGAATCCTGCAGAAGACGTCAAATGTATCTGCTAAGTAGGTTATCTTTGTTGTGTTGTGAATACAATGGTCACATCGCTGAAGGGATTGACAGCTATAGGCCTACATCGGTCTTCTGCACTAACATCTCACTCAACATGAAGATTATTGACACCATACTGTATATTTGAGTATCCTATCCCTCAGTATTATAAACCATGTAAGTAATAGCATGGGTAAAACTGTGCAAAGTCACAAAACTTCCCACTTGACTCATACACTGTCTGGAAACTTGCACTGATTATAAATGACTGGCAAAGTACGAGTCGCACAAATTGTCAAGTGAAAGGATGCCAAACTTTTGAGACCTTTGATGAGATTTTCCAGGAAGATGTGGTACCCAAAAGCAGCAACAAACAAACAATGACAGGCTGGACCTGTATGGAAAATCCAGATCTCTGTAAACCTTCACGAATTCCTCCAAAGAGCATGTTGTTGTTGAACACTGCTATATGTGGTCACTTGCATACAAACCATCCCTAAGCTTTTCAGGTGCACTGCTTATTTATTTATTTTCATAAATATGAGACTGTTTTCCTGAAACAGTGCCAACTGCAACAAGTGCATCATAGTAATTTGAGCCCATCAAAAATTATAAATTTTCTTTCATTAGTAGATGAAAAAAAATCCAGTGAACATTGTCAGGTCACATGAAGCATGTGACCTGAAATAGTTTTGGTCTAGCTAGTAGTAATCTGAACATTTATTCAGCACTGGTACCAGTAACTGTACTCTACAGTTGCAAGCAGGATATTCATGTTTTTGTCTAGATATGGCCCTGACAGGTCACAATTTACCTACTTAATACTCTAAGAGCATCTCTTCGGTGAAGAAGATTTCCTCTTCATAGTTTGAAACATTACATATATTCAAATGTTTATAAACATGTAACACAAGTTTAAATTTGTCCAAAGGAGAAAAGCAAAAAAAAGAAAAATTAAATTTTCTTAGGGCCCACTCAAAATGGCCTGTCACTCCACTGAATACCTTTACCTGACATCACTTATAATGTAGTTATGCCAATTTTAGAATACTGAGGATCAAAATCATGAGGACAAAGCTGATAACAAAGAACAGACTGAATGGTTTTCTATGATTAAGCAGTACTCCTAAGATATAAGCCAGTGCTCCTAAGATACATGTATAAGCCAGTACTCCTAAGATACAAGCCAGTGCTCCTAAGATATAAGCCAGTACCTCTGCTCAAATTTGGAGGAGTACTGTACTGCCACAAAAATATATTTATCTGGAGCAGTGGGCTTTTACTGAGCACTGAGATAAAGCAGCAATGTTTACTTACAGAATTCCCATTTGCCGCATGATTCCAATCGAAACTATCAGCTTGATGTAAAATAAGATGAAAAAATCTATCACTTCAGCAGCTAATCTCTTCCACACCGAGGGTAATGTGTATTCTGTACCTACAATAATAAAAAAAAAACTTAATATAATCGCTATAAAGGTGTTTATTTCCTTAGATCAGCAATTTAAACCACATTCAAGAATATATCATTCATATGACAGAGGACAGTATTCCATGTATGAGTGGTGTAATGATAACAGGCTATCGAAAACTATAGAATGCTGCAGCTAATCCAAACAGGCAGGTTTATTTGTGATCTATGAATTTGCCTTTGTATCCCTGGACAAATTTTTTACATAGGCCTAAATATACATATATGTACATATACACACAGATCCATGTATGTGAATATACAGCTTATGATACAGGTAGAACATGTCACGCTTAAAGCTTTAATATAGAGTCATGACATTTTACATGCCCACAAAGGACAAAGCCATGAAGGAAACCAAGCAGTGCCCCAAGGAAACTGATAAGAGCCCACCATCTCTCAATAGGTACCTGAAAAATCTGACTACTCATGTCTTGGAGTAGGTTGTTTCAAGGCTCAGCCAGCAATGGCCACTACTTGATTTTCGCCTAACTTATTGATAAATGACACAGAAACAGGTGTTTTAAAATCCTTTGAGTGGTTTACAAGTGCTCCACGAATCACGACAGATACCTGTGTCAACTTAAGGTACAGTGTGACATCAACATGTTTTAACATGATGCTGACATGATTAATATGCCAGCTCCTTTTATTTATAACACTCAGTCTGATTTTGGAGAATCACTCTCCTGCCTGTCGTGTGCAACCTCAAATAAATTATGCTTTATTTCCTTCTTGGGCAGTATGATGATTGAAAACTATCTTGAAAGCAATAGTTGATCTAATATTTTTAATGTAAGGATATGCGCCACCAATTATAATGTCAGAAAATTTTGATGATGCAGTGTGTCTAGTCAAGTCAGATAAAGTGTCATGGTACTTGCCACAGAGCAAACATGAAAACCAATATCGAAACTTATCCCAATAAGCCGAGTCGGCATTTCAGGAGCCCTGCAAGATCACAAAGAAATGAACGAGACTCAGTTGGGGCTCTCGCAAACTAATGCAGCTAAAAGGCCAGATTTTACTGTAATTGCTACATTGAACACACATCTTGCATAGACGGGCCTGTCAGCCTAACGAAGCCTTAGCCGTTTTAGATCACAAGAGCCCTCATCTTGTCTCATCTCATCCTGCATGAACTCGCGAGATTTCTAAAATGCCGACCCTGAAGAGGCTGGACTTTAGTAAACCATTTAACTTAAGCAAAGTACAGTGGGCTGTATGAAACCCAGAATTAACCTGTATGCTGGTCAGTCAGATTTGATGCCTGCTGCGCACCGTGTCGTGTGCCTTGCGTCGGTCCATTCACTGTGCTTTGTGGACTGACAACGCCTGGGGGTAATGCACCTGCCATGTACAACGGCATCATTGAATAAAAACTGCTGGCAGACGCCATGCAATGATAGTTCCACAACCAATGTTGTAATGTCCTCGAATACTCTTGCACACTATTGTATCGTCTTTGCTCAGCACTCTTCATATTTGCCATGTTGCTAGCAGACGAAATGTCAAAACGTTCACTGGTACGTTGTTGTTGTTGTTGTTGATCGCCTGTTTTCATCTCTGCTTTGTCGTTAGACGCCATGTTGATTGAGACAATAAACTAGTAGCACACGTAGCAAGAAAAACTGCACAAAACGTCTAAATAAGATCGAAGGTAAATATCACGAAAGTTGCACAGAACATTCGTCTACTCGGACATATTCCGCATTTGTCAGCGAAGAAACCCACACGGTAAGAGCCTCAAGTGCTGACCCCTAGTGGTAGGACGCGTGGAATTTTTCAAGGGAAGCTATTCGTCATGAACTGACCCGAAATAGTACACTTCTTCATGCAGAACTTGATTTTGTGCATTAAAATTTCGCACAGAAAACTTGGCAGCCCAGCTCTGCTCATTCAGTTCTCTCCACACGCCCCTTCCTTGTCGACAACCACGAGAATAATCAGTTTTTCGGGATTACTTCCCAGGTCGTCATTTTTATGGCTCGCATTTTAATTTAATGGGGCTGCTATGTTAGGCTAATCGGTGGCCATCTTTCTTGCCGAGAGAGGCGGAAAAGACAGATTTTTCGGTTGTTGCCATACATTTTGGAAGGATTCACCTCTTTTCTCTGACACTGACACGGCTGGGGAGAGATGTTGATAGTAGGTTACGCGCCCAGATGATAAAGCGATCTCTGCCGGTGCGAAAGAGTCATTTTTGTATACGAAATGTAAATGACAAGACTAAGAACAACAACAACGTACGCGGGGATCCTACTGAAAGTGAAAACGATGGCCTGGATGCCAGCCCCATCTCCATGGTTATAGGTATGCTTTTTCTGTTTGGAATTGTCAGTTGTTTTACTGTTGTAAAATTTTGAAACGTATGGTTCTTTTGAATTTATGATTGATCTTTGTATTCCGAACGTTGAACTCTTTTAATTATTTTATTTGGTAGGCATAAATAGTAATAGCCTAATAGTAGACTGCTTTTTGGGGCTACTCATCTACAAGTTTCACATCTGACTTTCGATTGTCACTGGGCATGTATTTTCAAACTGAATTTCTTGCCATTTTACTTTTGTTTCGTTCTACTGTACTAAAATTATCACTAGATGAATATACGGCATATTTTTTGCAAGGGTCCATGTTGTGGAGATACAGGAGTTATATATAAACTTATACTTTTTCAGTTGTAACTGATGATTATGGAAATGCATGGTTGAAACTATCAGTATCCCATGGCCCAGGCATATAAATCTGAATTTCTTTACTTGTATATATGTACGTGTGAATGTATCACTGTACACAGAGTTTGTAGTGCAGCAGTTAAGCGTATAAAAGTACAACGTTAAACCCCAAGCACTCACTCACTCACTCATATGACTGAAAAATTGTTGAGTACGATGTTAAACCCCAAGCACTCACTCACTTAAGCGTATGACTTTTTTGATGCAGTCACGTGAATGTTGTATTAAGTGTGTTAAATGTTAAAACTTCATATTACATATATACAGACAGCCCTCAGGTCCTTGGCAAAAAACTTCCTTATCACTACATCTACTAGTACTACCATGGGAACTTTCTGTCTTCACTTTTGGTTGCCAGGGTATTAACTTGCATGTAACTACACGAGTGTTCAATGAATCAAAA
Organism: Liolophura sinensis; assembly: GCF_032854445.1. NCBI lineage: Eukaryota > Metazoa > Mollusca > Polyplacophora > Chitonida > Chitonidae > Liolophura > Liolophura sinensis. Next base: position 23,801,893 of record NC_088297.1, on the reverse strand, counting down.
AAAAAAGAAACACTTACTTCTAAATTGCAGAAGTCGTGGTACACTGTATAAATCAGAGGACCCAGAGTTCGCTAAAATAAACAGTTAACAAGTAGATGTAAACAATTTTAGCTCGTGTGAAAGAAGATTTTTGAACATCGTCTGACAAGGTATACTGTGTATCACAGTCATTCCGTGGGCAATAAAATCATTTCAATAATTTATTGAACTTGACCTAATGAAGGACTCCTTTCAAAATCACTCTTTGTTGCTTCCTTGTTAGCCGAACAACTGGCTTTTATATTGTTGTTTGTTTACTGACATTACTCACCCTCTGGCTATCTATAAGTTGGGGATCACTTGTGAGTCCTGAAACTGACACAAGTCAGGGCTAGAATTTAAGCAGAAAGTCTAACTGGCCAGCAGGACTAGTATTCTCAGAGTTCTCCTGGTCTGACCATAAGTTTATTGGTCAAGACAGAATGAACAGGACATGCTTGATACTGCCATAACAAGCACTTTACTAAAACAGGTCATTCTTTGGAAACGAATCATTGGGTCTTGCTTAAAACAAAATAATTCCTAAGTTTACATTTACAAATTACATGAGCTCATAAGTACTGTAGTTCATCTTAAGTCTCATCTTTGGTATATACAATGGAGAAACCTTAAAGTGACTCTTTTGATGATAATCAAACTTTACACAAAAATTCTTAAACTGGCCATAAAAGGTGTGTAAATGAATCACAACCAGGCAAAATGTGTCACTTGAAAAATTCTTGAAAGATCCAGTAATACATGTTGTTGATTTTTCCTGATCAGCAAAGCAATTGTTTTGCTTTGATTAATTAAAACAATGAGAAATCCATAACAAGCGCTAATGTATTAGCAGTAACTGTAAGCGCAATACTTCAGTTATGACAGCAGACAGTGAGCTGCTGGTCATTCAGGTTTAATTGGATAACCTTATGGTGACTGGTCAGTCACTAAATGTCAGTTAATGGATGCCTTTATTTTCACCCTAAATATGCACAGTCACAACACACAACATTTGTGCTACATTAGTCTACTTAATTGATCGTCAGTTAATCTTGCTTTCTTTTAAGGAGGCTCCGTCTAAGTATCGCCACGTTGCGACGTTGTAGTCGATTTATTGCTGCGGTTAGAGACAAACAGATCGATAATTTATACAGGGCGTGTGTACATGATACAATATACGTGCTATGAGAGAGGCTGTTTCTTATAGACTGTGCTCACCTTCCGATCAGATCACCTCTCCGACACGCCCAATACATCGCTCGTAGGTTTCAGCATTTCAAACTTCCTTTTCATAATGATGTCGACCGGAACTCTTCTTAGACTATTCGGGTGTTTCCGTGTACCAAACTGCAATCAGTGTGGAACAGAAACCCGTAATCATCTGACAAGGCGACTGCTGTTTTTCAGCAAACCGCACTCCATGTATGAGCGACATTTATGCCGCCGATGTATGGAAAAAAACTTTCACGTCCCGATTTCTAAATAAGACAAAGGCTTATCCCTGGAAGTGGTTGTATTTTCTACTGGCCCGTCGGACCAGTGTTTCGCAAACTCAACTGGTCCAACAGAAAATCCACTGGCCTCGGACTACCGGACCAGCGCTAATTTCGAGCCCAGCAGGTCAGGAGCAATTTTGATAGCATCATATGATATGAAGGTGATTTAAATATGCGAGTCTTGTATTTTGTGATTTGCCAGTTTGTAAGGTGGACTTTATAAAATGAAAATAATTAACAGCGAGGAGAAAAATTTGATATGGTACACATTTATGTATATACCTATGAACATTGTACATGTACATCCATCAACAAGCCTGGAAATAAGCAGGGCAACTAGGACAGTGTCTTGTGTCATGTAGTGTTTTGACAGGGGCCAAATGTTTCATATCTTGGACAAAAACTTTTTGATGATTAAATGTGAGTACTACATTATAAACCTGGAAGATTTGCCATTATGTTCAGCACCAACTTAGACATTATTTCTAGGTCTGATGTAAGAACATCACAAAGTGTTTATATGGATCTTGATGTGGGAAGTTATCTGGGACTGTCGGTTTAAGTTAACTCGAGTACAGTGATACAGCTGTTGTATTGTTACCATACTAATGACAGCTCCATCCCCAACCAGATACATGTACGTGTAATTCTTCAAGATTTTCGCTTGTTTCCAATTTGTTCATTCAAGCATTTTCTGAAGACATTATTTTATGTAGATTGATAAAATTATACTTTTTGGGAAGGCCTAAAATTATCCATTCCAACCAATGTAGTTTTACCTCAAAAATCTAATTATAAATTGTGCCAAAAGTTAATTATTCATATGCAGGAAGGTGTAGGAATTAGGGTATGTATATGTGTACATGTGTATGTGTGAACATGTATATAGGAATCATATATCAGTGACCCAGTGACACTCTCGTTATTGTAATAGGATACCTGGTTTGAATGCCCTGACAGGATGCTCAGGCTGAATACATTCCCTACATTTTTTACAATGAAAATGAAATGAAGAAAATGTTGATGGTTGCAGTTGAATCATCTCAATTCAGCAGGTGAACTAAACACAGGTATTATTGAAGTCACTATTAATCAACATTCATGACAATGTTCTCTACAATGTTCGGTTATGCTAACCCATGTGCAGGTTACCACTTCCTGGTAGTTGGGAACCCATTTACAGAAAAAGGTTACCACGCGTTGTCGTCCGTGCAGCCAAATAGGAAAGCAAAAGTTTATTGCCAGTCTCTGATCACAATCACAAACCTGTTCGTGATATTTTGTATTCCTTATTGTAATTCACCACTGCTGTTTACATTCAAACCTGTGCTCCCTGTCCAGATGTGAAATCCCACAAAATTTTGAAACAACTTCTCCCTTTGTGCAATGTTTCTTTTTTTTTATTTTGTGGACATACATGACTTGATTATTTACTTCAACTTTCACTGACAATGCAAAAAAACTCTTATAAAAAAATATGCTGTTTGTTTTTTTCTCATTGTTAGATAAGTTGGCCTATTCTTTGTCCAAAACAAAGTAAAAGTGTTCATTTGTTCATAATAATATGTGTTCACGATTAAACTTAAGTGTTATTTTTACGGAAGTGTTTCTGTCGGCATTGTTGTATAATTATAGTATCTTAATTTACTAACCTCACCTGTGAAACTAATTAACTTGTTTCTTGGTGGTCACAGTGACTGCTGGAACTGTGATAGTACCGAGAACCTCGCCATCTACAGCCATTTTGAAGTGTCGCGTGACCTACTTCTGGGTTTGAAATGCAAATAAGCTTTGACATTGAAATCATGGAGAGAAGTATTATATTTTGATTGCCATCTGCAAAAACAACTTCAACCTTCGTAATTCAATCCTGAACGGCATAAAAAAGAAGTTATGTTTTTACTGCTGGAGGCTTTCAGGCCATTGTTGCAGACTTCACTGAAATCTGTCTCAGATCGAGTTGAATTTCGGAGATCTGTGCGCGGCGATTAGTTTGAGAGGCGTCAAAGGACTGTATCATGAAATACGATAAATGTTAGAGTTTTAAATTACCACTCTGAGCCCATCTAGATGGACTAGTGGTGACCCTGATTTGATGTGCCTCAATACTTTACCATGTAATTCCAAGCCTGGCTTCTGGGCAGATGTTGGCGATATGTTCTGAGAATTATTCTTCTTATTCAAGTCATAAATAACGTCACCATGGAAATTCCACGATTTGAGTGTTTTCATTGTGACCATTTCGCCATGTGTTGACATCGTTGGTATTATGTGTTAATGACATATTCGAATCATTAAACAGTCTTTGTCTCGCTGATTTTTGCCATCTTGACAAGTAAATCGTGAATGTTGCCCTGATAACACGGGGAACTCTTCTGTCTTTGGAGGTTGTTTCAGTCAATGCCAGTGATACAAGAATGCGCGAAATTCATGGTTGCCATCTTGTAGCAGATTTTTAAAATATATTTATTTATTTTTATGGATAATTGTTCTTCACATTTAGTATGTCGGCAACCGATGCGTAACCTGTACGAGCTTATTTTAACCTCTGTATAGCATATATATATAGTGTATGTGCTCTGTGTATTGTGGTCAGAGTGTAAAGTAGTACTCCACTGTCCATGCCTGACATGACCATGTACATACTGTTTGTGTGCGGTGTGTACTTTGTATAATGTATATTGTGGTCAGAGTGTAAAGTAGTACTGTACTGTGCATGCCTGACATGACCATGTACATACTGTTTGTTTGGGGTGTGTACTTCATGTACTGTATATTGTGGTCAGAGTGTAAAGTAGTACTCTACTGTCCATGCCTAACATGACCATGTATATACTGTTTGTGTGCGGTGTGTACTTTATATACTGTATATTGTGGTCAGAGTGTAAAGTAGTACTCTACTGTCCATGCCTGACATGACCTTGTACGTATTGTTTGTGTGCGGTGTGTACTTTATATACTGTATATTGTGGTCAGAGTGTAAAGTAGTACTGTACTGTCCATGCCTGACATGACCTTGTACATACTGTTTGTGTGCGGTGTGTACATCATGTACTGTATTTTGTGGTCAGAGTGTAAAGTAGTACTGTACTGTCCATGCCTGACATGACCTTGTACGTACTGTTTGTGTGCGGTGTGTACTTTATATACTGTATATTGTGGTCAGAGTGTAAAGTAGTACTGTACTGTCCATGCCTGACATGACCTTGTACGTACTGTTTGTGTGCGGTGTGTACTTTATATACTGTATATTGTGGTCAGAGTGTAAAGTAGTACTGTACTGTCCATGCCTGACATGACCTTGTACATACTGTTTGTGTGCGGTGTGTACTTTATATACTGTGTATTGTGGTCAGAGTGTAAAGTAGTACTGTACTGTCCATGCCTGACATGACCTTGTACATACTGTTTGTGTGCGGTGTGTACTTCATGTACTGTATTTTGTGGTCAGAGTGTAAAGTAGTACTGTACTGTCCATGCCTGACATGACCATGTACATACTGTTTGTGTGTGGTGTGTTCTTCATGTACGGTAATTCTTCAACCTTTTGGCATGTTTGAGAGGTGTTTGTTCCAGCATATTCTCTTGGCATTATTCTTTGTTGACTGATAATATGACATTTTTTGTGAAGCCCTGACACTAGCCAGTCCAACCAATGTAGTTTATTAAGTTCCAAGTATTATACTACTCTTCTTTACTTATTTAATTTGATTGTTCTTTTTTTAAGAAGTTCATTTGATAATTTTCAATCTAACACAGAGAGCAGCTTGTTTAAAATCAAGTTTTCAAGATGAAATCCTTAAACCAATAAACAGTTAAACCACATGGATGAGTCACTGCTTTCTATTATAAAATATATATTGTACATGATAGCGCAGAAACTTCCTGGTTAATTGAAACAGGAGCACATCATGCTGTTAACACTACCACTAGACTAGAACCTGACAAGAGCACATCATGCTGGTAACAACACCGCTAGACTAGGACCTGACAATGGGCTGGTTTGTATGCTTTGTTGATGTCGTGTTTAGTTTGTCATGGCTTGCTATTTATATAGTGTAAAGTGTAAACGCATAATTTGGAGTCGTATTAGGATCATTTTGGTTTGTTGTTAAATAGAGTATTAGTTCCTATGTCAGGAGAAAGTGTCAGGAGAATATTGGAGAAATTTTGAGTTGTGTTGACCTGTAGAAGTCCCACAATGTATGTTCTGTTTGAGTTGTGTTGACCTGTAAAAGTCCCCCAATGTATATTCTGTTTGAGTTGTGTTCACCTGTAAAAGTCCTGCAATGTATATTCTGTCTAAGGTGTGTTCACCTGTAAAAGTCCCGCATTGTATATTCTGTTTGAGGTGTGTTGACCTGTAAAAGTCCCCCAATGTATATTCTGTTTGAGGTGTGTTGACCTGTAAAAGTCCCCCAATGTATATTCTGTTTGAGGTGTGTTGACCTGTTAAAGTCCCGCATTGTATATTCTGTTTGAGTTGTGTTGACCTGTAAAAGTCCCCCAATGTATATTCTGTTTGAAGCGTGTTTACCTGTAAAAGTCCCCCAATGTATATTTTGTTTGAGGCGTGTTGACCTGTAAAAGTCCCGCAATGTATATTCTGTTTGAGGTGTTGACCTGTAAAAGTCCCCCAATGTATATTCTGTTTGACATGTGTTGACCTGTTGAAGTCTCGCAATGTATATTCTGTTTGAGTTGTGTTGACCTGTAAAAGTCCCCCAATGTATATTCTGTTTCAGTTGTGTTCACCTGTAAAAGTCCCCCAATGTATATTCTGTTTGAGGTGTGTTGACCTGTAAAAGTCCCCCAATGTATATTCTGTTTGAGGTGTGTTGACCTGTAAAAGCCCCCAATGTATATTCTGTTTGAGGTGTGTTGACCTGTAAAAGTCCCCCAATGTATATTCTGTTTGAGGTGTGTTGACCTGTAAAAGTCCCCCAATGTATATTCTGTTTGAGGTGTTGACCTGTAAAAGTCCCCCAATGTATATTCTGTTTGAGGCATGTTGACCTGTAAAAGTCCCCCAATGTATATTCTGCGTATCAGCCACAGCCGTTCTTGATTTTTGGGTAGGAAAAAGTGTCCAAACCCTCTAACTAACATGTAGTATCATGAACATGTACTGGATTTTGGTATTCGGTAAGGGTTTTTGGGTGGGATAGTTATCTAAAGCTACCTGGGGCCCCTGTGGCTGAGGGAGTTAACACGCTAGCACAGCGCAATGATCTGGGAACTTCCCACCAATGCAGTTGCTTTGGGTTCATGTCCATCTCATTCTGGCCTCCTTTCCAACCTCCTTACATTCAGAGCTCTGCTCGGTTTTCTCCCACCATAATGCTGGCCACTGTCATATGAGTGAAATATTCTTGAGTGGCGTAAAGCGGCAATCAAATAAATCCAATCTAACACCGCCTGGTACCTGGCAAGTTTCTGACAAACTTCCTCATTTGTGACGAACAGATCTGCTCACCATAGTGGTGGAAGACATGCGTGGTCAAGTGCTTATTGTCATTTCATGTAAGGCATTTTTTGTGTCCTAGAAGGTGTAGTAAAAAACCAAAACAGATGCTGGATTTGAACCTGTGACCTCATTAATCACAAGTTACAGTTCCTGCTACTTTGGCTAAAGCTTTAAGTTATTCTAGCCAATGTAGAATTTATTAGATACGATAATATGTATGATGTAAATCTTTAATATGGCATAAAATACGATCTAAATAAATAACGTGCAAGTACCCTAATTTCTCAACATTTCGCATGTGAAAGAACAATTTATGCACAATTTTGATTTGATTTTGGACACAAATATCCATTGATTGAATTTTCCAATTTCACGGCTTCACAAAAAGTGTAATTATATCACTCAACACAGAATATTACCTTCAAGTGAAAAAACACCTTGCAAACATGCGAAAAGGTTGAACAATTACAGTATGTACGGGACGAGTGAGAGGACATTAATACACTAGATGTCTGGTTGTATTCTGTGGACCAAGCACCTGTCTTTAGGTCAGTCTGACTAGGCATAAGATTCCAGGCATAATTACATGTATGGCTTAGTACCACACAGGGAGGGAGGTAATGACCAACCCAGCTTGAGGGGTAATGGTGGTCCGACACCCAAAGCCAATTTCCATGTATCACTCCACAGACAGCCAGCAGTCAGGGCTTATTTAGTTTCCACTTGGAGTCTCCTCCAATTAGTGTCTGCCCTGAAAGCTTTTGCCCAGGAGTGTTACTGAACCAGTGTTGTCAAGAGACGGAAGGAAAATCAATTTGAGCTTTTAGCTTGAGTACATGTTCTTCTGTGACAGACTGTACATGCAGACATAAACAGTAGTAAACTCTCACCATGCAGCCCTGTGCTCTTCAAGCATGTCACGGAATAAGACACAGATTTTACAAGTCTGGGGGTCACAAGCTTATTGCATTATACCCTCCCTCGGCCAAAATCAGCATAGCAGGGTGAAATTGGTGGGGGTGTTGATGGGACAAAATCCGTTTTACATATTCTCTCTTGTTGAATCTTCTCTGGTGTCTGTCTTCAGGACTGGAGTGTGCCTGGGAAAATTTGCAACATAAATGGACATGTATATATACATGTAATTACCATGTGTAGATGTATAGTAATCTTGCATATGTACTCATGCATATATATATGTATTCTCTACAAAATGTGTGATCTCCGTACATTTTTGTCCCCTGAATGTACAATTTAATTGTCTGAATAGGGACATGGAAAATGTTGCTGTCTTTCTCTCTATCCTTAGGTGATCCTTTAATATGCTTTCTGTCATCCAATATGGCGACTGTCGGCCATCTGATATTATTAATTTCTCATTCATCTGCCTATGACTTACCCATTCTCAGGACTACGAACATGTGCATACATAGTTTGAAATGAATTGATTTGAAACTTGGTCAGTGCCTTGTCGTTGTTGAGGGCATGATTAGGTTTACATTGTGTTTCTCTGCAGTATCCAGCATGGTTGTCATCGCCCATCTACATATATTCTAACTCCTTTTCATCTTTTAAAGCTCTTCCATATGTACCATACATTCATATTGAAACAAGATCAGAGGGATTGTTTTCACATGTAAGAGGTGCCTTATCATTTTTGTGATGATGTTTGTGTATCAGTTTTTGTTTTTCCCCGTCATCCTGGATGGTTGTTGTCGTCCATCTAATGGGGAACTCGTGAAAACTCCTCTGCTCCTGTATCAAGACTGTCAAAAGCTGTGAGCTCATTTGTTCTTTCCTTTATTGCGTCACAATTACCAGTGTACATGACTGGCCTCGATGGCATAGTTGGTAGAGCATCCGGTTCGAGAAGCAGCAGATCCAGGTTCAATCCTTGGTGGAGTCACACCTAAGAAATTAAAAGTGGAAGTTGCAACTTTGTCGTTTTCAGCATTCAGCATGCAGGGGATAGTGCAACAACTGGTTGGCCCATATCATTGTAATGGCTCAGGCGGGGCGGCTTACTTGCCTTCAGTGAAGCAGTTAAGGCTTCTCAGTGAAGCAGCACTAGATAAAAGAGAGGTGGAAATCCGTCCTGCAACAAAGAGCCACATTACATGCACTCTAAGGACTCCTTGGTCGTCAAATGACTGAAAAATTGTTAAGTACAACGTTAAACGCCAAGCACTCACTCACTCGGTGTATGTGTGCCCATAAAACACATATGATGTAGACACACACTTCTACCTCACAGAAGAAACCGATACATTCTACTGTCATTTGGACATTGTGTGTAACTCGTCCTCGAGTCTCCCATTGTTCATGTTGTGGTAACGCATGTAGCTAGATGTACAACTTGGGGGGCTTGGAGGGAGGAAACCGTCTTGTTGGAATGTTGTGATCAAAAAGACATCATGTACATTGTTATACATGTATTTCCTGTACTTCTCTGTAAGGGACCCTTCAGACTCTAGTCCCCTAAGCACAGCCAGATGCGACAGTACATGCACAAAGCGCAGGCAGGTGGGACAGTACATGCATAAAGCGCAGCCAGGTGTGACAGTACATGCAGAAAGCACAGGCAGGTGGGACAGTACATGCATAATGTGCAGCCAGGTGTAACAGTGCATGTATGTGTATGTATAGCTATTGCTTAGGCTTTAAAGTACATGAGCCAGCAATCTGTGGATGGTCGTGGTTTTCCCGCCATAATGCTGGCTGCCGTCATATAAGTGAAATATTCTTGAGTATGGCGTAAAACACAAATCAAATTTATTTGTTTGTTTGTTTGTTTATTTATTTGTTTGTTTATTTATTTGTTTGTTTGTTTATTTATTTATTTATTTATTTATTTATTTATTTATTTATTTGATTGGTGTTTTACGCCGTTCTCAAGAATATTTCACTTATACGACGGCGGCCAGCATTATGGTAGGTGGAAACCGGGCACAGCCCGGGGGAAACCCACGGCCATCCGCAGGGTGCTGGCAGACCTTCCCACTTACGCCCGGAGAGGAAGCCAGCAACCAATCAAATAAATATATAAATAAAAGTACACGAATGTGTGGATGGTCAAGTGTTTCCCCTCCGGTTTTGCTCGATTTCTTCCCACCATAATGCTGGCTACCATAAAGTGAAATATTTTTAACTTTAGCTTAAAAGAAATATCAAATAGATAAATTTAAATCACGTGGTTTTGTGTGCTGTGATAATACACTGTTACCTGTTATGATCCCAAACTTTATGACAGTAGTGCCTTTGTGACCATTGAAAGAGAAAATTTACAAATCCACCTCAAAATGATGCTTTCTGAAAGCTGTAAATTAAGTCTGCATGAAAGAAGTTTGTGTGAAATCTTAACTTTTCATTCGTAGTTGGGTTAGTTTTAATACATCATAAATGGTTTGTGCAGCTAACAGTTCGGGAGCCCAAATGTTTTCCGGAGCTAAATTGGCCCTAGATATAGCTCTAGTTACATTTACATGCATTTGAGATGTACAGTAATTTTATTTCTTGCGTTCAGACAATGGAGGTGTTTTAATATTTAGTGTCTTGAGACGCTTTATCATGGTGGGTTTACTGGAATGACAGATATACCGCCTGCATGTACATACTGCACAGGATTTACTGGAATGGTAGATATACTGCCTACATGTACATACTGCAGAGGGCTCACTGGAATGGTAGATATACTGCCTACATGTACATACTGCACAGGGTTTACTGGAATGGTAGATATACTTCCTGCATGTACATACTGCACAGGGTTCACTGGAATGGTAGATATACTGCCTACATGTACATACTGCACAGGGCTCACTGGAATGGTAGATATACTGCCTACATGTACATACTGCACAGGGCTCACTGGAATGGTGGATGTACTGCCTACATGTACATACTGCACAGGGTTTACTGGAATGGTAGATATACTGCCTGCATGTACATACTGCACAGGGCTCACTGCACAGGGCTCACTGGAATGGTAGATATACTTCCTACATGTACATACTGCACAGGGCTCACTGGAATGGTAGATATACTGCCTACATGTACCTACTGCAGAGGGCTCACTGGAATGGTAGATATACTGCCTACATGTACATACTGCACAGGGTTTACTGGAATGGTAGATATACTTCCTGCATGTACATACTGCACAGGGTTCACTGGAATGGTAGATATACTGCCTACATGTACATACTGCACATGGCTCACTGGAATGGTAGATATACTGCCTACATGTACATACTGCAGAGGGCTCACTGGAATGGTGGATGTACTGCCTACATGTACATACTGCACAGGGTTTACTGGAATGGTAGATATACTGCCTACATGTACATACTGCAGAGGGCTCACTGGAATGGTAGATATACTGCCTACATGTACATACTGCACATGGCTCACTGGAATGGTAGATATACTGCCTACATGTACATACTGCACAGGGTTTACTGGAATGGTAGATATACTGCCTACATGTACATACTGCAGAGGGCTCACTGGAATGGTAGATATACTGCCTGCATGTACATACTGCACAGGGCTCACTGGAATGGTGGATGTACTGCCTACATGTGCATACTGCACAGGGCTCACTGGAATGGTAGATATACTGCCTACATGTACATACTACACAGGGCTCACTGGAATGGTAGATATACTGCCTACATGTACATGCTGCACTGGGCTCACTGGTAGATATACTGCCTGCATGTACCTACTGCAGAGGGCTCACTGGAATGGTAGATATACTGCCTACATGTACCTACTGCAGAGGGCTCACTGGAATGGTAGATATACTGCCTACATGTACATACTTCACAGGGCTCACTGGAATGGCAGACATCACCTACATGTACATACTGCACAGGGCTTACTGGAATGGTAGATATACTGCCTACATGTACATACTTCACAGGGCTCACTGGAATGGCAGACATCACCTACATGTACATACTGCACAGGGCTCACTGGAATGGCAGACATCACCTACATGTACATACTGCACAGGGCTCACTGGAATGGCAAACATCACCTACATGTACATACTGCACAGGGCTCACTGGAATGGCAGACATCACCTACATGTACATACTGCACAGGGCTTACTGGAATGGTAGATATACTGCCTACATGTACATACTGCACAGGGCTCACTGGAATGGCAGACATCACCTACATGTACATACTGCACAGGGCTCACTGGAATGGCAGACATCACCTACATGTACATACTGCACAGGGCTCACTGGAATGGCAGACATCACCTACATGTACATACTGCACAGGGCTTACTGGAATGGCAGACATCACCTACATGTACATGTGCCTGCAGCCTGCTCCATTTGTTAAACCTTAAGCAGCTACATGTAGCCACCTACGTCAACCAAACTGCTAGTTCACATCATTTAATTCTCTGTTAAATAGCTGGCTAATTTTTCAGGGTAATCTTATGGTCCAAAGGATAATGAATGCCCTGATATTGTATAGGAAAAATTAATACATGTACCTTTTTTTTTTATTTGGGTATAAAAATGCTATGATATATACCAGCCCTGGTCATGGTGTTACATTTACAGTGTATATGCATGGCTAAAATGGTCTTAGGCTTACATATGCGGTAGGTTTTCCTTCTACAAGCTGTACCTCCAGTCTGAGCCGATACATGTATTTTATAGGCTACAGCCCATACATGTATTTTATAGGCTACAGCCCATACATGTATTTTATAGGCTACAGCCGATACATGTATTTTATGGGCTACAGCCGATACATGTATTTTATAGGCTATAGCCGATACATGTATTTTATAGGCTACAGCCGATACATGTATTTTATGCACAACAGCGGGCACTGCAGAAGAGAAAACGTGCATGATTATTCAGTTCCTCAAGATCTCTGCTCTGTGTTTTGACTGACAGTTGAAATTCATAGGCATAGGTGTGCAGAAACTGCTAATAATGAGCACACTTCCATGAATAGACAAAGTCTGAGGACAGTAGGTGTGCAGAAACTGCTAATAATGAGCACACTTCCATGAATAGACAAAGTCTGAGGACAGTAGGTGTGGAAAAACTGCTAATAATGGGCACACTTCCGTGAATAGACAAAGTTTGAGGACAGTAGGTGTGGAGAAACTGCTAATAATGAGCACACCTCCATGAATAGACAAAATCTGAGCACAGCAGAGTGTGGAGAAACTGCTAATAATGAGCACACTTTGGTGAATAGACAAGGTCTGAGGACAGTAGGTGTGGAGAAACTACTAATAATGAGCACACTTCGGTGAATAGACAAGGTCTGAGGACAGTAGGTGTGGAGAAACTGCTAATAATGGGCACACTTCCGTGAATAGACAAAGTCTGAGGACAGTAGGTGTGGAGAAACTGCTAATAATGAGCACACCTCCATGAATAGACAAAGTCTGGGCACAGCAGAGTGTGGAGAAACTGCTAATAATGGGCACACTTTGGTGAATAGACAAGGTCTGAGGACAGTAGGTGTGGAGAAACTACTAATAATGAGCACACTTCGGTGAATAGACAAGGTCTGAGGACAGTAGGTGTGGAGAAACTGCTAATAATGGGCACACTTCCGTGAGTAGACAAAGTCTGAGGACAGTAGGTGTGGAGAAACTGCTAATAATGAGCACACCTCCATGAATAGACAAAGTCTGAGCACAGCAGAGTGTGGAGAAACTGCTAATAATGAGCACACTTCGGTGAATAGACAAGGTCTGAGGACACTAGGTGTGGAGAAACTATTAATAATGAGCACACTTCCGTGAATAGACAAAGTTTGAGCACAGTAGAGTCTGGAGAAACTGCTAATAATGAGCACACTTCCCTGAATAGACAAAGTTTGAGCACAGTAGGTGTGGAGAAACTACTAATAATGAGCACACTTCCCTGAATAGACAAAGTCTGAGCACAGTAGGTGTGGAGAAACTGCTAATAATGAGCACACTTCCTGGAATCGACAAAGTCTGAGGACAGTAGGTGTGGAGAAACTGCAAATAATGAGCACACTTCCATGAATAGACAAAGTCTGAGCACAGTAGAGTGTTAGTCAACATATACCGTATTACAGAAAAGCCCTGCATGGTAACCTGTCTAATATCCAGGCATCCTAGCCTGTTCTATTTCTTGTTTGTCAAGCACGGTTCACAGTAGGTGTGTAATTGATAGCAGCGGGGGGAAAAAAAAAAGAGGACTAGCCTATCTTTTTGTACTTGAGTGGAGATCTTCAAGTTTCTACAGCTGTGTCTTTATCTCTGTCTTGCCCTGGCAGAGGATTTGCAGGTTTACATATGTGAGTTAACATTGTACAGACATTCTAGAGGTCATAATTCGTATTTTACAAGTAATACTTAGTGGATAATTTGATATGTATAGTTGTATTTTGCATGTACTGTATAATAATGTGTTTTTAAGGCACAGGAAGAAAGAAGCGTGGGTGTTACTTATTTACACAAGAAATTTTCACCTATGTTGATGGCTTTCATTTTAATAATTGGTGAGGAAAACCCAGAATGCCAGGAGTAAATAACCAATTTTTGGTAAGATTCTAACCAAGTTTTCCCTGGGTGTGAAGTACATGTGTAGATTTTCATGCCATATTGCCTGGGTATGTCTGGGCTTTTAAATCAATTCCCATTTGTACTAGGCTTCATACTTGACATGCTTTTAAGATGGCTGTTTGGGGATGAGTGAGCTTTGCAGGCTGACAGAAGGAACGGTTTAATAACCACACCTGTGCCATTCTGGTACATTGTACATTGCTTCCTCCTGCACCAGTTCTGTAGTATACCAGTAAATCGTGCTGTGTGCTGTGTGTAGGAACATTCACTGTCATTAAATCTACTCTAATTCCTCAACCTTCCACGTGTTTGCAAGGTCTTTATTCAACCATATTCAGAAGGCATTATTCTGTGTAGACTGATAAAATGTGCATAAATTGCGCTGAAAGTTGCTCTTTAATATGCAGGTTGTGGGTTTTGCCCAGGCTCTGCCCGGTTTCCTCCCACCAAAATGCTGGCCGCCGTCGTATTGGTGAAATATTCTTGAGTATGGTGTAAAACACCAATCAAATAAATAAATAAATCTTTAATATGCAAAAAAGTTGTGAAATTATAAGTTTCCGATTGAAGAGATCAACAGAGGTGAAAATTTCTTGTGTAAATAACCTGTAAATAACGTGCATAAAATGCGCTGAAAGTTGCTCTTTAATATGCAAAAAGGTTGTGAAATTTTGGGCAAGGCTGGCTCTTCAGTGTAGCTGTACATCAGGAGTTATGCCACATACATGTACTTCTCCTGCATACCTCTGGCATTTGCTCCAATATTTCATGATGGCTGTCATGAAGTATCAGAGCGAAGGTATAATGTGTGTAATATTACTTGTTTATGGACGTACTTTGTTCGCTGAATTTTTGTCTTCATGTGTCTCACAGCAGTGCAAAGTCCAAACTTTCAGGTAGCTTTGCAAACAATTTTTTTTTGTGACCTTGGTTATTTTTTTTCAAGGTCAAGGGAGACAGTTGTACATTCATACATGTGCCTGTATGTAAACCCTAGCCTCATAGAGGAAGGCCGAAGGGTGCATGGAATGGTATTTGATAATCAATGCCGTGCACCTTCAGTACACAATTAGTGTTGATCATGTGTCATATCGGGATTATAGAGGGCCCTAGAGAACGAGCCTGACTTGAGGGATATAAAAGGAGAAATGCTTCATAAGGAAGACTGGATACACAGTCAAAACTTCAAGCAACCTACACTTCCAGCAAAATTCATAACCTTTTCATTGGGTGCCATTCAGCCAATTAGAGATGAGCTGCCAAGGTGAAATCAACACGAGTTGTATATGTACACATAATTCATATCACTAAAAGCGCTGCCAGGGCTATTGAGTTAACAGTGAGGTAACAGTATCTGAACACCTTATGTCCTGTTTGTTACATTGTAGGTCATCAAACAGATTAGATAATTGTCATACTTTGTGTTAAGCAAACTTAGAGTTTATTTAAGTTGTTGCTCTGAAGGGTGTAAATCACCTAAAGTTGTGTTCAAGACAACCGTCCATTGTACATCTTGTCTTCTATTGGTGTTACAAAGTGGGTTTGTTTGAAAGATTGAATGATTTGGGACATGTATATCCTATCTATCCCACTGGGAAAATGTACATTTCAACACCAAATGTAAAATTTCATGATTTTTGTTTACCTGTGAAAGTGCACTTTTGGGGCGAAATTTTAGGTGATTTACCATTGTTGAAGGGGATTTCCCTTAGCTCTCCGTGAATTCCACAATACGAAAACTTTGCCTTACAGCCATTAGATAAAAAAAAAAAAAAAAACCAAAGTAGACTAGTGGAAAGAAAAGCCCAACTAGGGGTAGAAATGTTTTTTTAAAACCACCTGTGGTAGAGACCGGTAGATTTTTGTTGTACCTGTCACCTACAGATATCTACATTTTAGTCTATTCTGAGCTTGCACTACGGATCACCATTGTCGCATTCTGCGAACATATGATTTCAGTTTGGCAAAATTATTTTTCATCAACATTGCCACCTTGGCGCGCAATATCAATCTACTGTGTTACAAGAATATTTGGTTTCAGGAGTATTTCCCTTCTGATTCAATGTTCTATCGTGACCGGGCCGTCGGTACAGTCGATTATTAAACCGAAACTCACTGGTGGGAGTTCAGTGTGTACTTGTGTACGCATTCAAGGGAAACAGCTGAGTCTATATGCATTTATGTGTACATGCTTGTGTTTTGAGTTGCTCCCGTTAACTTGTGCTACACCACGCATAGTCCTCGAGCAAGAAATGTTAGAAATGCGGTCCTAAAACTGTACACTTTTGTGCGATAGGAAGAGGCCCGGACAATAAATATTAACTTGACATTTTATTATTTTTATTTATTTGACTGGTGTTTCACGCTGCACTCAAGAAGATACATGTATATGTGACAGTGGCCAGCAGCTCACACCGACCATGTATGCAGTGTTGAGAGACCTACTGAGTCGTGCGTTTCACTTCAATGTTTGATTGATGCACTGCTCTGCATTGACTATCCTCTAGTTCAGGATGACTGACGCTGTACATTCCGTTATAGCTGTGGACTCTCGCTAAACAGTGTTAAGGAAAGCATTCTTTCAGATCTAATTTGGCATTACTATGAAAACCGAAGCACGTTCTTCAACGTTGAAGGCATGTTTGGTCTTGGAATTGAAAGTGTGAATATGATAGGTTGGTTGACGACGGCTGTGTCCACTATACGAGGTCACAACCGTGTTCAGGCCGAAAATGACGAAGTTCACAAACATGGACATGCATGGATATTGACTTCAACTTGATTGTAATCTTACTGGGCCAACCACCTGTCAGCAACCTGCTGATTGTCGTGGGTTTCCCCCGGGCTCTGCCGGGTTGCCACCCATCATAGGCCGCCCTCGTATAAGTGAAGCATTTTTGAGTACGGCGTAAAACACCAATCAAATAAATAAATAAATTAATGGCCAACCAGCCGCTGTGACAGATGAACCTCTCGCTGATAAAAATTGCCTGTTGCAAGAGATAGACATGCGTTATTTCGACCCATGCCAACAATATTATGAAGTAAGAAAGTCATATTTGTTGAGAAAGTTTCATGACAAATGAAAAGCCTGGTTTGAACAGCTTATACACATGTACAGTACAGCCCACATC
The DNA here is from genome assembly GCF_032854445.1 of Liolophura sinensis. Taxonomy (NCBI): domain Eukaryota; kingdom Metazoa; phylum Mollusca; class Polyplacophora; order Chitonida; family Chitonidae; genus Liolophura; species Liolophura sinensis. The sequence continues at coordinate 23,784,193 of NC_088297.1, read as the reverse complement.
AAAACGGAAAGTTATCGGGTTTTCTTTCGCGTATCTATCGGGTGTCTCTCGACTCTCTCTCGGCTTTCTCTCGCGTTGTTATCGCGTTTTTCCCCCCACCCCCGCCAGCCTAATCACCGGGACTGTTTACCGTCATGGGGTGGGGAGGTTAGGGGCGGTCCGAGACGCCAACATAGTCCCGGGAGCACACCGTGTAAGCCTAGCATGCTATCTATCGACAGGTCTATCGCAGGTCTATCGCCGATCTATCGCCGGTGGATTAACGGCCTTTCCGTACCCAATATGTTATATATATATACTGTATATATATATATATATAGGGAATGCGTTTAAAGTTCAGAACTCTTCTAAATAGGAAAATATCCGAACCATCTTTGTGATTACCAAACTAATAATCTGTGCTTTACAGTTTCACGTAATTAATAAATGCAATATTCATCAAAACTTTTGGCATTTTAAGGATCGCCAAAGACAAAGGTGAATAATGGCCGTTAAAGTTAGCCTGATGCATTCCAAACGTTTGTCTCGGTAACTGTTGTACATTTTTAGTAAAGGTTTTGTGGATATGAAATGCTTGTATATATTTTCTGATTTGTAGGTGGTAAGTATATTCTTGAGTTCGAAGACGACATCATGCCGTGTTCCTGTAAACTGGAGGATTACTGGCGATGCTGTGGATTACTGCATGGAGCGGAGGCCTTATTTAGACGGATTATATCTTACTATCAGTACTCAAAACAAGACTTTATTTCAGATTTTTTCTTATTACTACACTGTATACCCATTACTTGTATGTTGGTGAACGCAAAACATGTACATACAAGATTGTTTTAATAACTTTCACAACGTCTTATAAAGAAATTCTCTTTGAACATTTCTGTTGGTTTTCTCATTCCAAAAATCTATACGGTAAATTACTCTTTGATCCGAATTGACGATAAAAATAACATTGAATAACAATTTATAGATATCAGCTATCGCCGGTGGATTAACGGCCTTTCCGTACCCATTCTGTTATATATATATATATATATAGGGGATGCGTTTGAAGTTCAGAACTCTTCCAAATAGGAAAATATCCGAACCATCTTTGTGATTACCAAACTAATAATCTGTGCTTTACAGTTTCACGTAATTAATAAATGCAATATTCATCAAAACTTTTGGCATTTTAAGGATCGCCAAAGACAAAGGTGAATAATGGCCGTTAAAGTTAGCCTGATGCATTCCAAACGTTTGTCTTGGTAACTGTTGTACATTTTTAGTAAAGGTTTTGTGGATATGAAATGTTTGTATATATTTTCTGATTCGTTGGTGGTAAGTATATTCTTGAGTTCGGAGACGACATCATGCCGTGTTCCTGTAAACTGGAGGATTACTGGCGATGCTGTGGATTACTGCATGGAGCGGAGGCCTTATTTAGATGGATTATCCCTTATTATCGGTACTCAAAACACAAGACTATTATTCCAGAATTTTCTCATTACTACATCTTTACGTCATGTTGGTGAATGCAAAACATGTGCATGCAAGATAGATTTAATAGATTTCACAACGGCTTAGGTCTATGTGCATTCTCCGATGTTTTTTCCTTTTGATTTCCAAATATCTGTAGGCCTACAATAAAACTCTCTTTATTTGCACCGAGGTAAAAACGAAAACACCACTCCAGTGTCGTTTCTCCCCCAAATGCCGGATATATTTCGTGTTCATAACTATTTCCATTGAAATGGAAATAGTTAAACGATCTTTTCTGGCAACACGACTTATAGTATATGCTTTGCCATCTTCTGGAATCAATTTGTCCGCATTAGGCAAACCTTTACACCTGTTATCTGTAGTTTAAACTAGCCTTCTGTTTCATAAACGTGTAAGTCTTCCAAAGCTGCGGTATACATATTCACCAAATTTCTGTGTATAGTGCAATATGTTTGTCAGCGATTTAATGATTTGCCTTTAAAATACAAGTACTTCATTTGTGGTGGGTGAGATGGGGGAGGGTGAGATGGGGGAGGGTGCAACAATTTGATAACAACGATTCCGTTTACAAAAGCTAAGTCAAATGATCAAGCGTGGCTAATTATCCGGGCTAATTGAGCACAGTTGGATGTACACCAAGTCACTGTGGGACTCCTGGATCTTAAAGCAAAACAACAGCGTCTTTCAAGAGGAATAATATAAAAAGTGCAGTCCAAAGAAGAAGACATCATAATTTCTCTTGCTCTTGCCTTGACTCATACCCTGCCTTACACCACTACGTTTTGCGGATTTAGCTACATACCGAGGACAGTTTTTTGACATCGTGCACTTTGACGAAATCCCCTTTACCCTCTAGTTCGTCTTAGCAGTATCCATCCAGGACTGAAAATGTCTCGCCGTAACGAACTTAAAGGTAAGCATATGTGTTTTGGCTTTAAAAGGCATGTTCCGACGTTAACATCGTTTATTGAAATAATGTAAGCACATCTGTTCTAGTTATTTATTCACTCGCACAAGAACTGCATGTGTTTATCCATTAATCCATAATTTTACTGCATATATTGATATTTGTCACTTTCTTAGTTTTGCTTTCCATTGTGATGACCATGTATCCTTTACACGTACGTAAACCTTTCTTTCCAGTTCCTAAGTACGCTTTTATAAAGTTTGCTTGTGACGGCAAGACTTTGCAGACCAAGACGAAAGACCTGGTATCAGAATACCCATTAGCAGTGAATTTGGAAGTGAAAGCGCCTTGGGAAAATAAACTTCTGTTGGCAACAATACTGGGATTATCTGGTGGGTATTTGTCTCCGGAGACCTTAAATATTGTTCACGTATATTAACCGAAATTCTGAAAATGTATTTTTTGGAATGTTTTCTCTATTTTTGTAACGAAGTATTCCCGTCGGGAGTAAAAAACGAATACTACATTGCGATATACCACCAATGACTTAATACCCAATTTATTTTACACAGACGACCCAACAATTCTTACGGATATTGAGAGGAAGTATATGAAATCCTTGAAAACGAAAACCGCTTCAAAACAAACAGAGGGTAAGTTATTTAGTTCAAACTTTATATTAAATTGTAGAATTCCATAAATATATCAACAAAGTACTTGTGTGTAGTGTCTTGAAACTTGCCAGATATACACTGTATACAGCCACGCCTGCTAGTTCGACATTAACTCTCATGTTCAAGTTTTTGTATGCAAACGATTTTTTTTGTGTCAGGTATGGGATGACAGGCGTCTCCTATCTTATGTTCAACCTTTGTGTACGTGAACATTTCTCTTTTACCGCTCTTCAGGTACATGTACTCGTCTACCAGCTGCTCGCCCGCTGAAAAGAAACATTGCCAGGAAAACAATTACTATTAAAGACCGGTTGAAAAGAAAAGCAACACAGGTTAGTATGTTTGTGCAAGTTTCTCCTTTTAAATAGTGATTTTACGTCTTACATCTAACCTTCACTACCACACCGGCATGTTTTACTGAACATTGGCTTAATTTTTTTTTTTCTTGTATACAGGAAATTGTCTTCCATCCTAACAAACTGAACAGGCCATCTCCATCAGTGCCATCCAAGACCAAGCCGCATGCCTTTGACTTTAGCCGTTTAACAGGAGATATGGTGGACAAAGTCCAGCGTCTGGTGGAGAAAACCCGGTCAGGTTGCTATACTAACCTATCGCCAAGCACAACTCTCTCATCTCCACCCTCTACTGACCCTCCTGCACAAACTTTCACCTCTCCTATTGACTCCGCTCCTTCTACTCTAACGCGGCTGACTTCCCCTTCTGTCACACCTTCCTCCACTATCTTACCCACTCCTACTCCTGCCTCTTCGTCCCCACCTGTGTTTCCTGTTCTCTCCCCCACCTCGGATCTCCCTTCAGATAACCAACCGTCACCCTTTCTATCACTGTTAACATCCTCAGACTTTTCCGTCAACTTACCCACCTCTGACCGCCCTACTCTCTTTAACATGGATACGTGTGAACTAACCACCGGCTCACCCACTGATCCTCTTCCCTTCTCTGTAACTCCTCCTCCCTCCTCCGTAACTCCTCCGACCAGCGACCATGCAATTCTCCCCAACAATGGACCTTCCCATGGCCTAGATATATTCTTAGCCAAGTTTGACGAACTGCTCGACCACGTTCGAAGACTTGAATCAAAGGTATTCATTTAGTATATTCATTGATTTATAATACGTGTTAACGAAAAAGATTCATTTGAGACTTTCTGTTCAGTTTTTCGAACTTCCTTTACAATAGAAAACATATATTTTTCCTATGTCAGGTGGACGGTCTTAAATGCAAGCATGCTTGTGAAAGTTACCCCAACAATCGCCCCCTAGTCGAAACCAGGTCGTTTGGGACTCAGACAGATGCAGAACCTCGGTTGAGACCCGAACCAGAGCCTGTACAGAGCCTGTCTACCGTCGATGACCCAACAGACAAGGATGCCAGCCCGTCGCCGGTGGACTTACCTGTACCGGAATTCACTGACGTCAGGTTCTGGCAACTGAGGCCTTGTCAGCTCGACGGTGACAAAGTCACACCTCGACGCCTCGCAACGCTGATTGACGACATTATAGACGGATCACCTGAGCCTGGTATTGCCACTGACGGGCCAGAGCTAGGAAAGATTTTGAAAGTTTCACATGGGCCTGCCCATCTTGCCAAGAATTTGTTGTTTGCCGGTTTCAGTTTGGGGGAACTGTACGGCAGGAATGCTTCCGGCATAAACTTTGGTGGCCGACACAAAGAACCCCTAAACGAAGTGAAGATGAAGAGAATCGTCGATGTTGTGCGGCTGCACTACAAAGAAGAAAACATAGAGAAAAAAGTAGCCACGTCCTTAAACTCTGCTATACGCTACCTATGGAATCAGCGCCTGCGTCACGCGTGGCTTCCACTCGATAGATTGTTTACCAGATTATAGTGTTTTCAGTGAATTTATATGTTTATATTTGTAATAATTTTTGTTATATGAATTAATATAATATTGTTAATATGACAACAATAAAACAAATTTGTTCATAAATATTCTTGCTTTATTCTTTGAAATACGTATATGGTAGTCGTATATGCACTTGAAAACATCAGATTATCAATAGCCTGTGGCTGCCCCATCAAAAGCAATCACAGCGGGTACAACCTTATAAATGTGGTTAATATACCTTTCGCATGTTTCGGCACTCAGGTTATTCCAAAATTGCTCAATCCCTTCTGTAAGCTGATCTTTGGTGGTTGGTCTTACATTCTTTCGAATGTGGTACTTCATCGAAGCCCACATCATTTCTATGGGATTCAGGTCCGGAGATTCAGGGGGAGCCGGCATCACATTAATGTTGTTCTCATTTAACCATGCTTTCGTTGATTTACTGGTGTGTTTCGGATCATTATCCTGGTAGAGTCTGTAGCCGTCGGGGTACACCTCTCTGACGAATGGCTGTAACAATTTAAATCATTTTCAATAAAGTCGTAAACAAAATGGTAACTAAAATTGCAAGATCTTAAATTAGTGATAATCACTTTTACGTAAATGTGACGGCTTACCAATAAGTACTTTTCCAAAATTGTTTGGTACCCGTCACTCTTCAACTTTCCCGTAAAGATGGCGATCTGTGTGGCTCCTCTCCGTGATATGCCCGCCCAGACATGGACCTGCAAAAATTGGATTGTCAAATCAGGAATATAGTCTGTGCTTCTAACTTGAAACTCTATTTAGAATACGACTACTTTGAGGTACAGAAGCAAGTTGATGGGTAGTATTAAGCACAAATAATAAGAAATAACTTACTTGATACGGGTGTTTGGGTATCCCTTTCAGTCGGCGTAGCTTTCCTTGGCGCCGGAATGACAATCTGACGTGCGACTGCATTTTTACAGTACTCTCGTCTGTGAATATCACATCGTCAAATTGTTCCTTATTGGCCATCACGTCTAGACAGAACAGCTTACGTTTTTCTTTGTTCACATCCCGTACAATCTGACAATAGCGCGAGCTTGCACTTGTCCATCCAAGTTGCTGACGGGCTCTCTTGACTGTAGAACGAGACACTTCAACGCCGAACTGCTGATTCAGTTTACGCTGAAGCTCCGGTGCTGTTACTTCATCGTTGGCTTCAATGCATCTGTCAATGAAGGCCAGATGCTCAGGGTTCAACTTTCGCTTCTCTGGCCGTGGTTTAACTGCTGACAGCCGTTTTCCAGTAGATATTTCCTGTTCTCTTCTCGCTATATATAACTTTATAGCCTGTGTGCTAATGCTCACGTTGTTTTCAGCCAGGAGACGTTTTCGGATCAGCAGAGGTGATACATTCTCTGCGTACAGGTCGTCAATTCTCGCACGATAAAACTCGGAAATTCGTTTTATCTTATGGGGCTCCATGTTTGATTGTGTGAATTAAACTTTTTCACTCTTTATATAAAGGAATCAGGCTCACTACACTGACAGTATTCCATTACTCAGTGTCAGTGGATTAAAATACCATAGGATTAGTATTAACGATACAAAGGTTTCATGAGTGACACTTGAGCCGTGTTGCCCAAAATGCGGACTGAAGCCATTCTCAAAACTCTAAACAATGAAGGCATGTATTTGAACACGGTAGGTTTCAAAAAGATGACTTTAAGTATATTTATTCTATAACACTCTTTTACTTCGTAGGTTGCCTCTGTATGAATTTACAACTAGAAAACATTATTAACACATATAATCGTGATTCACATGCAAGATCCGAGATGAAGTATTGCTATACAAATACACACAGGCCTACATGTATGCGCTCTCCTTAAAATTTAATTCAATACATTTATGAAGCGCATATTGGGTAGCGTTTATATTAAATTCAGTCGACATCTTACAATATTTTTAAAGATTTGCAAATCGTATGCGGTCCATTCTGCTTTATTTGTTGAAGTAGATTAGGCCTTTTTCGAGCGATATAATATGGACGTATAAATACGAGTTGCCGAAATAGGTTTTATTTTAAATTTTCATTCATTTGAAACAGAACCGGTGGTTTATTGACAAGATTTAAAAATTGACGTAAATATGTTCATACACTACTGTATTTGTAGATTTAAACCCGAAAACTTGGCTCTTTAAAAATTCAAGGACTTTTGCAAGGTCATCCTTACTGCGGTAAGCAGATTACTCGTTTACGTCTGCCGTGTTCAATATCCTTTGGTCCTTTCCTTACATCCTTTTTAATTTTACTGTATATGAGTGAAAGCGAGACTGAAGAATATCTAGCAATGACCGATGACAGACATACCGGTAGGCCGTATGCCATGTTAACCCGACTTGTGGATTCATCGTGCGCCGTCGGACCACATGTGGAGCGTTGCAGTCTGTAAGCACAGGCTACGCACAGCCGGACTACATTTTCACCGATTGATGTACTCGTGAGCCCGCCGAATGGGGGGGATATCCCCTTTTCTCTGCACGAGATATCGCGTTGTTACCGCGTGTCTATCGACTATCTATCCTCTATCTACCGCGGGTCTAACGCGTTAGATTTCCGTTTTGATGTGGGCTGTACTGTATGGATGTATGTAGGTATGTAACACTTTATCATCTCATATGTATATTGGACTTTTGTAAAGAGCTCTCAGTAGCTGAGCTAGATGTTGTGTAGATCAGTTGATAAGAAGCATTTAATATTTAGGTTCAAGTGTTCAGATTGAGCTCGGGCAGGTTTGCCATAAGGTTTACCTGAAAAGGTTTAGTTGTTCATCCTGTACGGTTAACGTACAGATCTGTGTCAGGTGTTACTCCTTTACCGAGTATCCGGAGTACAAGTTCAGTTCTTAGTTACAGTGAAATGAATATGAAAATACAAGGATTTTATTCATTTCAGAGGAGCAGACAGGGCTGGCAAAGACCTTAACCTTCCAGAACTTTGGCTAATGGCAGTGTAGCGTTGTTGCAGGTATATATCTGCACTGCATATGTAGGTGAGTCACATTAAGACCTCTTTCTCTAAATTATACTATCACCTATAAAGCTGGCTTGCATTTGAAATACCTAAATGCTTATTAATGTTGCGAGACATATGGGTGATCTCTCAGCCCTGACCTGTTTGTTTCTGACCTCTCACCCCTTACCTGTGCGTTTCTGACCCCTCACCCCTGACTTTTGTGTTTATGTTCCTCTCACCTCTGATCCCTTACCTGTGTGTTCCTGACCCCTGACCTGTGTGTTTCTGACCCCTGATCTGTTTTTTTTCTGACCTCTCACCCCTGACCTGTGTTTCTCTTTCCTCTCACCCCTGTGTTTCTGTTCCTCTCATCTGTGATCCTGACCTGTGTGTTTCTGACCTCTCAGCCCTGACATCTGTGTTTCTTTTCTCACCCCTGAACACTGACTAGTGTGTTCCTTGTCCTCTTGCCTCTGACCCCTTGACTTGTGTGTTTCTGTTCCTCTCATTTTTGATCCCTAACCTGTGTGTTTCTGACCGCTGACCTGTGTGTTTCTGACCTTTTACCCCTGACCTGTGTGTTTCTTTTCCTCTCGTACCTAACCCATTCTGTTCCTGACGGTGATGACCTCTGTGTTTCTGTTCCTTTCTGCACAGGTAGCTATCTGTAAGCTGTATCATGGATGCAGAGGTTCATGGGCGCCTGGGCAGGGCCCTGCTCAGCATCACTGATAACCTGCCCATGTCACACGAGCTGTCATTACAAGGCTCCGCCCTCATTGTCACTGGGGTGGCCATGGTTATTGTCATCATCGCTGTCGTGGCTATGTGCGTCTGTAACCAGAAGTAAGTTGTCGTGATGTTCTTTGGATTCATATCTGCTTGAATTTTACAATGTTGACCAGAGCATTTTGTGGATACAAGTCTTTACTAGTATACCAGACTGTTTATACTACATGTACATAGTCCACTAAACATTAATGGCTGTAAAATTTGCTTGCTCTCACAGCAGTAGTCCACAGCTAACAACCATCAGCCCCAGGAAACCAACTATAGACGGCCTAGCTAACCATGCGGCTCCCGCTCAGGTATGATCACCAATCCCAGCACAAAGTTTGACTTGTGCTCTATAACTTGTTAGTAATCTGTTATTGTGAGTGCTGTTGTTCTCTTCTGAGAATGACAACGTATTGTTTAAAAGAATTTGTGTTTCCTCTCACTGAACTGTATACTTTCCACAGAAACTTTAAGTCGTGCAGTTTTTAGGTTTATGTGGAAAACAGCCGTGGTTTTGCCGTCCGGTTTCCTCCTCTCCTAAAGCTGACCACTGCTGTATGTTAAAATGAAATGTTCTAAACTAAGGTATTAAAGGGACATACATTGTACCGCCGAAAGAAGTTAAGAATTTTTGCTTTGGTTCGGCTAAATACAAAAATGAACTGCATTGGACTCCTTACTAAACCTCCTTGGCCCAGTTTTTTGGAAAAGTGTCAATTAAGAGAATTATAAGTGGAAATCCCTCACTGGCCTAAACTTTCTACCCAACAATATAACATGCAAATGAGGCAGCACATAGGTTCCCACAAGGCAACTTTTGCTCATGGTACACATGTAAACAGTACGATAGATTAAAAGCATGTTATAAGTCTAGAAAAGCAAGTACGATCTGCTTGTAGAAAAATATGTATATACTGTTTGCTGATTGTTGTTGCCACACAGGTACATTGTTGTGGTCCTGTATCTTCACATCCTGCTGATTGTTGTTGCCACATGTGTTTACAATCTGCTGATTGGTACATTGTTGTTGCCCTGTATCTTCACAGCCTGCTGATTGTTGTTGCCACATTGGTTGATTGTTATTGTCATGTATGTTTACAGTCTGCTGATTGTTGTTGCCACATTTGTTGATTGTTATTGTCATGTATGTTTACAGCCTGCTGATTGTTATTGCCATTTTTGTTGCCGTGTATATTTGAAGACTGTTGTTGCCATTTATATTTACATCCTGGTCATTGTTGAAGTTGCCTGTGTGTTTATGGCCTGCCAAATATTGTTGCCTTGTATGTCTATAGACTGATCATTGTTTCCCTGTATGTTTACAGGCTGTTGATCATTGTTGCCCTGTGTGTTTATGGCCTGCTCATTGTTGCACTGTATGCTACAGCCTGCTGATTATTGTTGCCCTGTATGTTTACAGCCTGTTGGTAACCACATTTCTGTCAGTATCCCTGGGGATTGGCCCACAGAGACTGGGGTGCGCACTTCTCTCACCTCTCCATCCCCTGAGGCCCAGGGAGAGGTGAACAAGAGGTCTGTGAAACTTTAAAAGTAACTGATGTAGTGTATATCTGCACATACTTTCATAGTAGATTTGTACAGTCAGATGTAAAGAAGGTCCTGCCTGGTAAAGCAGAGTAAATCTCCAAAACACAAGCACATGTAGTGTGGGAACTCAGTGCACACGACAGCAGAGTAACATTTCCTCCCACTGTAATGCTGGCTACCGGCAAATAAGTGAAATATTTGTGAGCATGGCATAGAACACCAAGCAGTTAAAATAAATAAACAATTTCTTGAATGATCTTGGGCCATTTATTGACAAGTGTATTAACAGTAAAGCCAGAATAGGTGAGTTTCGAGTTCAGACTCTTTCATCGACGAAAGTAGAAAAAGTTCAGCTGTATCATGTGACCTGTCAAAAATGCTAGGCACCTATTTGCTATGCAACATTGACTATAACATGGGCATCTACATAAAGTGTCATATAAAGTAATTTAGAGCAGAGGAATGATGGAGAAAAATAGGCGGCATTTGTGCCTCTGGGAAAGGGTGAGACAGGGGATGGTTAAAGCAGTTTCAACAAAGGTTGCCTAACATTTTTCACCATTCACATGAGTCAGTAGGACTATTTTTACCTATGACAACTGAAGAGTCCAACTCCAAACTTTTCCATTAAATACAGAGATAGCTCAAGAACCAAGACTTGGGCCTCTGTAGTGCAATGCCCGAGGAGCCTTTCACCAACGAAGCCGCTGGAGCTCATGCTGGCTTCCTCTCTTTCTATGTGAGAACGTCTGTCTTCAACCTGCAGATGGTTGTGAGACCCCCCCCTCCCAGGCTCTGTCCAGTTTCCTCCCAAAATAAAGCTGGCCGTCATCGTCTAAGTGAAGCATTCCTGAGTACGGCATAAAACATCAATCAAAAAAATAAATAAGTAAGGGCCAAGACTTGCACATCTAATCTGGATGCTGTCTCGGGGAAAAAAACCTAGTGATATAGCCCATTGAGCCATACTCAATATTTTTTCTCATTGGCATTTGTTTGTATGGTGGTCAAAACATCATAAATCAGCCTCAGTTTTGTATGTTGTTATAAAACTAAACAACTCCAAATTGATTTCTCAGAGAGAATGGTCCAAATGGAGCAAGATGTTCTTCCACATTGAGTCGTCAGCTACCAGACCCTCCTGTATCCAAGGAAATGGGCGCTGGGGCATCTGCTGGTGACGTGCAGGGCACGGGGTCCAACGACCAGCGGAATAGTAACACCAGCCACAGTAGCCATGGTGACGCTCCTGTTGATGACTACGATCGACTGCATCAGCCGAAGGCGGTATTTGTTGACGACCCTGGCTATGACCATGTGGAAAGTCAGCGGGTTCTGGCGAGTCAGCGTGCCACTAGCTTACGCAACAGGGAGAACATTTACGCCACTCCCACCGGCGAGTCCTCCGACAGTGGCAGTGGGACAGTTGTCGCAGCAACTGTCACCTCGTTGCCGGTCAGGGAAAATATTTATGCTGTTCCAAATGGCGAACCTTCAGACAGTGGGAGCGGTATGATCGTTGGCATTCGTGAGAACGATTACACGATGCCATCTGGTGAGGAGGATGTGAACTACTCCACGATCCCCAGCAAAGCATCCCGAGCCCCCAGCGAAGTGTACGCCTCCGTTGACTCGGAGTACGATCCTTATGCCAGAATAGACTCTGGCAACAAAGTAGTCCCGCGGCTTGTTGTCGCTGCTAACGAAAGCCGCCTGGAGGGGGATTTTTCAGCAGCGGCCTCGGCCAACGCATCTCCACCAGCGGTCGCTCCGTCCTCCACAGAAAATGCCGAGCGAAGCTCCACCGTGTTCGAGGACGGTCAGATGTATGCAGTAGTGAGCCGCCCCCGCACCTCCCCTCAGCCGGTGAGCACGCCCACAGCCCCTGCTCTGCCTGACCGTGGCTACGAACCTGAGGAAGTGGGCAGTCTGCCGGGTTCAGGTAGTAACCATCAGATCTCTGCCCAGATGTCCGACCCCCAATCCCCGGGCGACAGTAACGTACAGGAAACAACAGTCAACAGTAAGTACGCTCATCTCCGTGATACATCCTACTGATGGCTTCAGATCGTTTCTACACGGAACGAACCCATCTGTCTTTCAAGTCTGAAGGTTTGCTGGCTAGAAGGGCCCAAATTCATAAACAAGTCCTTAAAGTCCTGAGTTTTGTCAGTGGTTACACATGTGTACGTGTAGGCATAGGTTTAGCCATGTGTCTTTGAGACGCCCTATTCTAACAAAATTACCATAGGGGAAGATAGAGAAATTAGGAGAACATTGAAAATGAGAGGGTCAGATCAAATTTCAAGTTGTAGTATCAGTTTGTGAAACAGTCGTGTGCCGTAAGTTTTGAATTTGGACCTGCTGTTCGAATTGCGATGTTCATGGAAACGTGAACCTGGTTCAGAAACTTGAGGTCAGTGGTTTACTGGACTGTTTCATGCACTCGGGTTTCCTCCACCCATAAACCTGGCCATGGCTGTATAAGTGAAACTTTTTGGAGTGTTACATTAAACACCATTTAAATGAATAGATAAGTTTTTCATCTGAGGTCTTACATCCTGTAGGTGTTCCAGGAACCTGGCAAGTTTCTTCATCCGTAAACTTGTCTTCAGATTTGAACATTTTCCTTAGTACAGTGTAAAAGATTTATAAGAGGAATAAATACAACTAGAACTGGAAAGCAGTTTCGGCTGAGGTCCACCTCATTTGTTGTCGTCATTATCACTGTATCACTATCACTGTCAGTTAGGAGACGATCTAGCTACATGTACATATATACCTGATCACACGGTCACTTTAAAACGCTTTGGGAAATCATGGACAGCATAGAAGAAACCAACAGGCCAGCAGAGTACATATCCGTCCACTTGCCATCGGACTCAATGTTAAAGGTGGAGAAAACATAAAACTTACATAATGCTGTGATGGAAGAATGCAAAAAGTTGGTGGTAAATGTGATTTTTTTTTTTTTTTAATTTTTCTTTAAAGGGAAAAAGACACTTAAAAATAATTTTTGTATGGTGGGTATTTGGAGCCGACGTTTGGTATATGTAATCTTTGTGTTATAAATAAGGTGTAACACATGTTTAATATATTTGCACTAGAATTTGATCTCTACAGCTAATAAAAGTGTTTAACATGGATTTTGGTCATATTTATATTGTCATTATATTCATAAATATTATCATAATTCAGATTAAATACATATGTATGGATATAAACAGCAATTTTACATTTAAATAAATGCATCACATCCTTAGTTAAATCATTATTATGCAGTGGAGATAAATACCAAAAGGTGGTCCTAAATACCCACCATACAAAATATTTTCAAATGCACTTTTCTCCTTTAAAAAAAAGGAGAAAAAATATTGAAGATCATATTTGCAAATAAGTTTTCATGCTCTGTCATCTGACTGTCATCTGATTTTTATTTTTTGTTCCCCTGTTAATATAGCAATAGGCTTAAAGATCTATTTCTGAAAAAAAAAAATGGTGGTGTCACTTTAACTCTTTAAGCGAGAAAATTGTTAAGCTCGTGGCTTAAATCAGGTTTCACTGTGCAAAAAGAGCATGTCTTAGACTACAATTTGGTGCAAGTTTCAGATTTCTAGCCTTCATAGATTTCATAGTTACAGGCCATTGAAATTATTTATCTAAATGGTATTTTTTTTAGTATCAAAAAGTTACAAATGTAGACAGAAAACCTAAAATACACCAGAACAGGTCAAAAAAGGGTAAATTTCAAAACTAGTTATGATGTCTCAACTTCGACCAATGGTGAGCTTCCACAGCGGACAGTGGAATAATATTAATGTAATGTTTCTGGTTGTTTCTCACTGGCATTTCACATTTCTTCCGTCATTTCATCTGCATGTACTACCCTAATTTTTTTCATTCTTGGGACACCTAGCCTGCTTTTGTCAGCCAATATACATGACATTGTAGCAGGAATATTTATCTTCTTGTTTTTCACTTGTTTTGTCCATCTAAAGAACAATGTATTCATATCTTTACTTTTCAGAAACACTCATAGAGAATTGTAATTCTCAGCACTACTAATAACTATCCTAAAAGTGAGATGAATTAGGGTAACATGACCAGTTTATACCCAAGGCACATTGCGGCTTGGCGTAAAACACTAACCTCACATTTAGTCCTCTGACACACAGTGAAATGTATACAATGTAACATGTATGTTGCCACTCGCCCTGTTTCAGAGAAGCGACGTCAGCCATCATACACGGAAGTGACAGCGCGGGAAAGTTTAGCCAGCATGCAACAACGACAACAGAACCAGGTGTCGTTAGCATCAGGCGGAGGGGCTGCTGCTGCCGCTCCAGGCTTTGAGACATTCAAAGATCTCCCGGAGAATTATTATGCAAGGGTATGTACCCTGGTAATATATGTATGTAGGCTTTTATTATGAAAGGGTAATATATAGTACCCTGGTAATATATGTATGTAAACTTGGGCTTCTAATTTGATATTAGATTTTCAAACTTATTTTTCAGCTTTAAAAATCAAAATTTTGGCCACATCATCAGTATTATCTTTAGACAGATGTGTCAAAATGTTAACTTTCAGTACCCAAAAATAAGTGTAGTGAAGAAGTTGTAAATTTTGAAGTCAGAAATGGCTTTATGGAATTGGCCCCGTTTTACATACTATAAAGGGTATAACTGTGTAGGAGTTTCCACTTTTGCAGGCTGTATACATGTCCATGCGAAGTCTCACAACTGTGTACAAGTTTCCACTTTTGCTGGCTGTATACATGTACGTGCATGTGTCTCACAACTGTGTAGCAGTTTCTACTTTTGCTGGCTGTATACATGTACGTGCGTGTGTCTCACAACTGTGTAGCAGTTTCTACTTTGGCAGCCTGTATACATGTACGTGCATGTGTCTCACAGCTGTGTACGAGTTTCTACTTTTGCTGGTTGTATACATGTTTGTGCGTGTGTCTCACAACTGTGTACGAGCTCTACTTTGCTGGCTGTATACATGTACGTGCGTGTGTCTCTCAACTGTGTACGAGCTCTACTTTTGCTGGCTGTATACATGTACGTGCGTGTGTACGAGCTCTACTTTTGCTGGCTGTATACATGTACGTGCGTGTGTCTCTCAACTGTGTACGAGCTCTACTTTTGCTGGCTGTATACATGTACGTGGGTGTGTCTCTCAACTGTGTACGAGCTCTACTTTTGCTGGCTGTATACATGTACGTGCGTGTGTCTCTCAACTGTGTACGAGCTCTACTTTTGCTGGCTGTATACATGTATGTGCGTGTGTCTCACAACTGTGTACGAGCTCTACTTTTGCTGGCTGTATACATGTACGTGCGTGTGTCTCACAACTGTGTACCAGTTTCTACTTTTGCTGGCTGTATACATGTACGTGCGTGTGTCTCACAACTGTGTACGAGCTCTACTTTTGCTGGCTGTATACATGTTTGTGCGTTTGTCTCACAACTGTGTACGAGTTTCTACTTTTGCTGGCTGTATACATGTTTGTGCATGTGTCTCACAACTGTGTACGAGTTTCTACTTTTGCTGGCTGTATACATGTTTGTGCGTGTGTCTCTCAACTGTGTACGAGCTCTACTTTTGCTGGCTGTATACATGTCCATGCGAAGTCTCACAACTGTGTACCAGTTTCTACTTTTGCTGGCTGTATACATGTATGTGCGTGTGTCTCACATCTGTGTACCAGTTTCTACTTTTGCTGGCTGTATACATGTACGTGCGTGTGTCTCACAACTGTGTACCAGTTTCTACTTTTGCTGGCTGTATACATGTACGTGTGTGTGTCTCACAACTGTGTACGAGTTTCTACTTTGCTGGCTGTATACATGTACGTGCGTGTGTCTCACAACTGTGTACAAGTTTCCACTTTTGCAGGCTTTATGCATGTACATGTATATTTGATAACATTTGTGTAAGTCTTTTAAAGGTTGCAAACTTTTGACACAGGATTATTGCCTGACTGTTTGAGACTGAGGATTTGTGGCACTGTTTTACAGGCTGAGGATTTGTGGCACTGTTTTACAGGCTGAGGATTTGTGGCACTGTTTTACAGGCTGAGGATTTGTGCCACTGTTTTACAGGCTGAGTATTTGTGCCACTGTTTTACAGGCTGAGGATTTGTGCCACTGTTTTACAGGCTGCGGATTTGTGGCACTGTTTGACATGTTGAGGATTTGTTTCACTGTTTGACGGGCTGAGGATTTGTACACGTATGACTGTTTGTCAGATGGGTTGATGGTTATTTTCTGACTGTCTGACAGGTTAATGGTTGTTTCATGACTGTTTTACAGGCTGATGGTTTTTTGATGGATGTCTTACAGGCTGATAGATCTTTGATGACTATCTTACAGGCAAAATGTTGTTTGGCATCTGTTTACAGGCTGATGATTGTTTGATGACTATTTTACACGCTGATGGTTGTGTGATGACTGTCTTACACGCTGATGGTTGTATGATGACTGTCTTACACGCTGATGGTTGTATGATGATTGTCTTACAGGCTGATGGTTGTGTGATGACTGTCTTACAGGCTGATGGTTGTTTGATGATTGTTTTACAGGCTGATGGTTGTTTGACTATTTTACAGGCTGGTGGTTGTTTCACAACTGTGTTAATGCAGGCTGGTGATTTTTACGACTGTTGCAGGTTGACGGAAGTTCTGGGGATGGTGCTTTCTCAGCGCAGGGAGCAGTAGCTTTGGATGTAGAGGGTGGCACCAACAGGAACAGCGAGATGTATTCAGAGATCAACACCTCAGGTGAGGGCAGGGAGAACTGTGTAGGTTAGCCGCATGTACAGGGTGAGAGCGAGGACATAGGTCAACACATGAGTCAGAATATTTGGAAGTATATCAATTTTTACAGAATGGCCTGTTTGATACTCTTCTCAGACAAATTGTGTGGGTTTTTTGTTTTTAGCCACTTTGCCGCAGGTTTTAGGATAAATAGAAAGCAAACTGGTACTGGTCGGACCTTTGTCAGTATGATGTGACTGGGTGAGGCCTCGTGTCTGGTGTCTTCAGCATGGCACTCCAGTGAGGCAGCACTCAAACCCTCCGCAAGAAGGCTCCATAATGATGCATTCGAAATATTGAAAGCAATGTTAAACCTCAAGCAAGCAACCATGCAGAATAGCCTAAAAAAGTACATTTTAAACTAGAACTGTGAGGACTCAAGTTTTGCATACAGTGTACTTGTATTAGGCATAAAGATAGAAAGGATGAAATTCCATCATTAATGTGCTGTGAGCAAATAATTTCCCCTAATTACAAAATTTAGTTTAGTGGCAATTGGTTAATTATTTTCATAATTACCTCCATTTTAGGATTTTGGGTAATACCCTAATTCTTCTAAATTTGGGACAGATATGAGTAGTGTTGAAAGTAGAATATTACATTTCTTTACCAGCCTTTTGGAAAGTAAAGATATGAGTATGTTGTTCATTTGATGGTCTAACCATGTGAGAAAGAAGAAACTCGATATTCCTGCTAGAATTACATATATATTGGCTAAAATGAGCAGACCAGGTGTCCCAAATTTGAGAAGAAATGAGGTAGTGATTCTATGTATTCTCATTTTGTCAATGTATCTCACCCTCAACTACCCTGCCGATTTTGATGAAACTTAGCATACATCTTGCCTATGATCTGAACTTGTGCGTGCCTGAGTTTAATGGTAACAGGTAGTCCTGTTCATACGTGTAACTACCCCCACTTAGGTAATCAGGTAATCATGTATTGAGCTTGGCATTCATGTGTCCCCTGTAGACAAGCAGTTTGGTAGTATAGCAACCAGATAAGAAACTATAAACATCTACATCTGTAGATAGAACAATATTTAAAACTGCATGTATTTGCTGTGTATTATTCTTGTGATCTGTCGTATCAGGTACATATTTTTTAGGTTTTGTCTAATAACTATCTCAGAGGTTAAGTATAAGTGAAATAATCTTGAGTACGGCGTAAAACACCAATCAAATAAATTAATAAATCAATCAAAATCTCTGTAGGGTGTTGGTTATATGTAATGTAGACCACTTTGTGTATGACAGGAGGGAGTTACCAGATGATTCCTGCCCCGCCCCCTGTGGACAGCCTTCCCCAGTTGCGTCTGCGAGACAACCAGGGTGAAGCCAAGCGAAGGATTGAGGAGTCAGTGGGGCCAGACCATAACGAGGAAGGGTATGCCCTTGTGTTGCAATCTACAAAACGGGCTCGTGGCAAAGACGAAAAACAGCTGTTATCTTTGACAGCATCGTGGTCTGTGGGAGAGAACCTTGGCGTGGGTGAGGCGCGACGGCTGACCACGTCGCAGAGCCGTGTGATGGAGCACCGCCGCTCGGCACCTCTCGCAACTGTAGAGAGTGATCATGATCTCTCCATCGATCCTGGCTACCAAATGGTCAAGGACGTGCCCGAGATTGAAAACGAGTCGGACTTTGATCCTAACTACGAAACTGTGGAGGAAACAAAGAAAAAAGCTCTAAACACTGAAGCCAAAACTGTTCCTCCCCAGGAACTGGGTAATGGTGCGGCCGTGGGGCAGGTGCGCCCAATACGGCTTCATGATTATGAAGAGGTGACTGATGTCAGAAATAGGAACAGCCAGGAGAGCGCTTACGACGTGAAGAAGCGTGTGTTACAAAACCATTGTTACGAGGACATTACTGATGTGAAGGAAGAACAAAAGAGGCAGAAGAAGAGGGAGCTGTGAAACTATGATTGACCGAGACAGAAAAAGGCAGAGCTGTGAAACACTGTGATTGGCTGTTAACGAAACAGGCCGAGCTATGAAAGGTTATGATTGACTGGGGATGTCTGCCTGATGCTGCACATACAGGGTTCCCAATATGTAACACATAGGTGAATTGTCACCTGATAAATCTTCTTCAGTTAAAAGTGCGACATTTACTTTAGTACATATACGTTGTTATATTCAGCCAAGTTACACAGTGAGAAAGTTGGAATCATAAAACGAAGAACAGAACTCAGTCATTGATGAGACCACTTTGCATTTCCTTTTTGGGCGAGTAAAAAATATGCCGATGCTCAGACTACGCAGTACACACCCTGTATAAGTACGTGTAGATACTGTAAACGGAGTTCTGTGCCAGACTGTCGTTTACTGGATATGATACAGAAAGCAAATGTGGTCTAGCATAGTGTTAGTGTTATGGTGTTAGTGTGTATTTATACGTGTTTGCTCTGTGGCAGCCGCAGTAGACTGTGCCATACTTACCTGTACTTACCTGTGTGTTCACAGCAGCTAATGAACATTGCCTCCTGTCAACCTGTAGATTTGTGTGAGACACGGTTGTTACATGATTCTGTTTAATGCGAGGTTGTCAGTACAAGTAAACCGCCTGGGGAGTTTTTATCATGTATGTATATATTGCTATTGAACATGAACATTTTTAACATGCCATTGAATCGGTAAACTTCAGTCGTTATACAGAGTAGACATTTTATGACAAGTCCTGTGGTTTGATGTTTTCATCTGAAGCAACATATTGCTCCCCTTGTCTCTGAAGCTAGTTTCATTTACATATACATTGATGGGTCGTATTAGAAAACAAGAATTGTGACCACCCAGATTTACAAAATGCCTGCATAAGGAAACTCATGGGCACACTGGTTTCATGTACGTGATTTGACTCAATCCTATTCTATGAGAAGAAAATGTGTTTTGATAATGTGATAGAGGATACAACATTCCATTGACAATCCTGCTTGTCACAAAGAACACCTGTAGGAGCGTGACAGTGAAGCATGTTTGTTACAATGAAGTTTACCTGCCTGCATATGGGGAAATGCCCTTTATCATTCTTACAGGGTATGGTTTCATACACTGTACATTATACTGTATTTCACTATACAAATCATCCCACAGAGTGCATTTTGTAGAAACAAAGTAAGTTCCTGAAACATAATTACTTTTCATCCTGCCTTCGAGCAAACCTCAAAACACCCATTAGTAGAGCTCTTGAAAACAGTTAAGATGAGTAACTTAGTCATGAACAGAAATACAGCAGCAGGTATGCCAGAAGCTTTGATATCAACATTAACATACATGTGTAGACCGTTCAAATGAAAAGTACAGCTGACAATAATGTTTATACATGTAGATATTAAACTCTAACATGTTTCCTCTTATATTCAAATAACAAAGAGGCATAAATGGTTTTGGTTGACATTTGGAGTTTTAATGAAATCCTGTCCAGATTTCTTGGACGTGAACACAGTAGGACGGATGGGCCTTGTCATAAAGTGTATATCTGTATACGCACATAAAGTTTACTAGTTACTGTTAATCATTGCCCTTGCTGAATGCTCACTGGCCGTGGACCCAAGCTATAAACCAGTCTCTAAGTGCTCAATCTGTTGTATATGTACTGATGTTTAGTATCTGTCTGTTCAGTGCTTCACGTACATGTGTTGAAGTTTCTGTAAATGAATCTGTGATTATATTTAGAGAGGAGCTGAACCAATGCATATTGACTGACAAGGGAGATAACCTTGGAAGACCCGTGGTTAAATCTGTTTCACAGAACACACTTCTGAGTATACTTATTTATCACACAGTGTCAGTAATTCAGCAGTGGCTCACTTTTGCTGTTTGGCTGAAAAGGGAGACAACTGTGGAAAACCACAGTCAGATCTGTTGCACTGAGCACACTTCTGTGCATACTGATTTATCACACAGTGTCAGTAATTCAGCAGTAGCTACATGTAGCTTCGTGGACATGTGTAGCGGTCAGTTAGCGTGTATTCTGAATTTGCTTTGAAATCAGATTTACTGTATGTTACATATAGCCTCCGTTCTTGTTTTGTTTCATTTTTTTTGGTTGGTCAACTTCAAAGTAAATGTAGCACACATGTATCATGTGTATGACATGTATCTATAATGTTGTACAGACTGTTTAGATATGTAAGAGTAGATATTGTTGTTTGATATATTCCAAGCTAATTCACATACACTGGATACTCCCATGTATGGCCTGCTTTCACAAAGAGGGGTAGAATATTTTTGTATTGGAGCAGATTCTTAAACGCAGCAATTTGTATACAAATTTTTTAATAGACGTGGATTCACTGCAGGACTGTTTATGTAGGATGTGCCACCAATCAGCATTCTGACAATTAAGGATTTTAGCTATAATAATGAATAAGAGAAAGACTAGTTCACCATCTACCTGTGTTTACATTTCCTACACCTATAAACATGATGCTTTATTTTGTAGAAGTGAAAAATTTTCAGAGAATGTACACCAGTCAGATGTTGTTAGCCGATAATCCTGTACGTAGTTACCCAAATAATGTCAGCACATCTGTTATTGCATTGTTTAACATTTGAAAGGAAAAAGGCTTGATCTTTCCAAATGTTTTTGCATTGCCACAGTGCACAATTAATTTTTGCCAACAGCCCCTGTATTTTAATACCACAGTCTATAATTAATTTTTGCCAACTGCCCCTGTATCTTAATACCACAGTCTATAATAGTTTTTGCCAACTGCCCCTGTATTTTAATACCACAGTCTATAATTAGTTTTTGCCAACTGCCCCTGTATTTTAATACCACAGTCTATAATTAGTTTTTGCCAACTGCCCCTGTATTTTAATACTGCAGTCTATAATTAATTTTTGCCAACTGCCCCTGTATTTTAATACTGCAGTCTATAATTAATTTTTGCCAACTGCCCCTGTATTTTAATACCACAGTCTATAATTAATTTTGACCTCCCCATACTCTCTTTATCTAAATCTGCTAGCCCCGAATGCTCCGCATCTGATAATGATAGTCCTCCAATAGTTCACTGCTCAGAATTTCTCATAGGGGCTGAAGATGAAATTGTTTTCAAAATTGACAAACAGCTGATAGGGGTCAAAATCACCCAGCGAGAGGTGGGCGAAGCTTGACTTTTGGTTTCTGTACATCCCCCTATATTTCCTAAAAAACACACAAATTAAGTATAGAATGACACTTTGGAGCCTGTCCGACAAAATGATGCCTCCCAGCCAGCAGAAAAAAATACCAACAAAAGAAGCTTCAATTGTGCACTGTGGCCATGTAAAGCAACATTAGCTCGTAAGATTGAAGACAGTCGCTTGAGAAAGTGTATTTTAACTTTTGACTTGAATTAAAGCCTATCAAATTCAAGCACACCACTGCTTAAAATGACATGATATTTCATTGGTTGTACCCTCCCGCTACCCCCATTTCAGATCCCATGGGCAAGGCGTCCATTTTGTCTAGTTGTTCAAAAGTGTATTTGGATTAAGCTTGGTATAAAGTTAAAAGTCTGGACAGGCCTTGTATTAAGATTTAAGCCGAGCTTAATTTTTAGTACAGTTTTGAACAATTGCCCCCTGGGGAATGCTAGCGTGGCTTAGAGGCATGGCTTTTGGCAACTCAGATGAAAATTAAGCCCATATACAGCTTGTTTACCTATGTGGAAGTAGCAGTCCATCAGTGTTGGCTAACCTGTGTGGGTGTACCAGTCTGTCAGGGTTAGCTTACCTGTGTGGGTGTACCAGTCTATCAGGGTTGGCTTACCTGTGTGGGTGTACCAGTTTATCAGGGTTGGCTTACCTGTGTGGATGTGCCAGTCTGTCAAGGTTGGCTTACCTGTGTGGATGTACCAATCTATCAGGGTTGGCTTACCTGTGTGGGTGTACCAGTCTATCAGGGTTGGCTTACCTGTGTGGGTGTACCAGTCTATCAGGGTTGGCTTACCTGTGTGGGTGTACCAGTCTATCAGGGTTGGCTTACCTGTGTAGGTGTACCAGTCTATCAGGGTTGGCTTACCTGTATGGGTGTACCAGTCTATCAGGGTTGGCTTACCTGTATGGGTGTACCAATCTATCAGGGTTGGCTTACCTGTGTGGGTGTACAAGTCTATCGAGGTTGGCTTACCTGTGTGGGAGTAGCAGTCTATCAGGGTTAGCTTACCTGTGTGGGAGTAACAGCCTATCAGGGTTAGTGTACTACAGGTACCATAGTATGCAAAGGAATGTCGGCTTTGCCATTGTTGTGCCAAATGTATGCTGAAGGTTATAGTAATGCGCGAAACGTGTGTGTGTGTGTGTAAGCAGCATGTTTGTTGTTAGTATTCTTAGCATAGTATACTTCTTCCATTAGGCATAGGCCTGCTAACGTGTATTACACAGACATACTGCTTTGTTTTCCTGATGATACAGGTAGGTAGTTGTTATCAAAGAAGTGCATATACAGCATCCACCCTGTAGTGTACGTTCATCATGTACTTTGTACATCTTTTGCATTGTCATATTGTGTACTGTATCTTACCAGTTCACCTTCTGCAGTATCTGGTATCTACATTATGTATTGTGTCTTATTGTGTACTGTATCTTACCAGTTCACCTTCTGCAGTATCTGGTATCTACATTATGTATCGTGTCTTACCGGTACACCTTCTGCAGTATCTGATATCTACATTATGTACTGTGTCTTACCGGTACACCTTCTGCAGTATCTGGTATCTACATTATGCATTGTGTCTTACCGGTACATCTTCTGCAGCATCTGATATCTACATTATGTATTGTATCTTACCAGTACACCTTCAGCAGTATCTGCTATCTACATTATGTACTGTATCTTACCAGTTCACCTTCTGCAGTATCTGCTATCTACATTATGTACTGTGTCTTACCGGTACACCTTATGCAGTATCTGATATCTACATTATGTATTGTGTCTTACCGGTACACCTTCTGCAGTATCTGATATCTACATTATGTACTGTGTCTTACCGGTACACCTTCTGCAGTATCTGATATCTACATTATGTACTGTGTCTTACCGGTACACCTTCTGCAGTATCTGATATCTACATTATGTACTGTGTCTTACCGGTACACCTTCTGCAGTATCTGATATCTACATTATGTACTGTGTCTTACCGGTACACCTTCTGCAGTATCTGATATCTACATTATGTACTGTGTCTTACCGGTACACCTTCTGCAGTATCTGATATCTACATTATGTACTGTATCTTACCAGTTCACCTTCTGCAGTATCTGCTATCTACATTATGTACTGTGTCTTACCGGTACATCTTCTGCAGCATCTGATATCTACATTATCTACTGTATCTTACCAGTACACCTTCAGCAGTATCTGCTATCTACATTATGTACTGGGTCTTACCGGTACACCTTCGGCTGTGTCAGATATCTACATTATTTACTGCATCTTACTGGTACACCTTCTGCTGTGTCAGATATCTGCATTATGTATCTTACTGGTACATCTTCTGCAGTATCAGATATGTACATTATGTACAGTACCTTACTGGTACCCCTTCCGCAGTATCAAATCTCAACATGATGTACTGTATCTTACTGGTACACCTTCAGCAGTATCTGATATCTACATTATGTTCTGTATCTTACTGGTACACCTTCTGCTTTGTCAGATATCCACATTGTGTACTATATCTTACTGGTACGCCTTCTGCAGTATCAAATCTCAACATGATGTACTGTATCTTACTGGTACGCCTCCAGCAGTATCAAATCTCAACATGATATACTGTATCTTACTGGTACACCTTCTGCTGTGTCAGAATTCCACATTGTGTACTATATCTTACTGGTACATCTTCTGCAGTATCAGATATGTACATTATGTACAGTACCGTACTGGTACCCCTTCTGCAGTATCAGATATGTACATTATGTACTGTACCTTACTGGTACCCCTTCTGCAGTATCAAATCTCAACAGGATGTACTGTATCTTACTGGTACCCCTTCTGCAGTATCAAATCTCAACAGGATGTACTGAACCTTACTGGTATAAGTTTTGCAGTATCAAGTATGAACACTGTGTATTGTATCTGACGTGCATACCTGTTTCATTGTCAGATTTGCAAACAGCTTGTATTCTATCAGGTACTATGTGACCGTGAAGACACTGGACTACTGGTTCAAGTCTTCATGTGGCTGGATGTAACGGGTGAAGACACTGGGCTACTGATTCAAGTCTTCATGTGACTGGATGTTAAGGGCGAAGACAAGGCTTCTGATTCAAGTCTTCATGTGGCTGGATGTTAAGGGTGAAGACTCTAGGCTTCTGATTCAAGTCTTCGTGTGGCTGGATGTAACGGGTGAAGACACTGGGCTACTGATTCAAGTCTTCATGTGGCTGGATGTAACGGGTGAAGACACTAGGCTTCTGATTCAAATCTTCATGCGGCTGGATGTAACGGGTGAAGACACTGGGCTACTGATTCAAGTCATCGTCTGGCTGGATGTTAAGGGTGAAGACACTAGGCTTCTGATTCAAGTCTTCATGCGGCTGGATGTAATGGGTGAAGACACTGGGCTACTGATTCAAGTCATCATCTGGCTGGATGTAAACAATTAATCAGATGTAATTCATGGTGTATTTGGGGAACTGAAATCTGCACATTTTTATTTTATTTGCTGATGTTGTTTAGAAAGTTTTTTTCAGCTATGAATGCTTCTCTGTATGTTGTCATGATAATAATGTTGATCACAAGTCGATGTCTCAGATTTGTATATTATATGTATTATGTGCTTTTTAAGTAATTCCAAAATATTTGTACTTATTTATTTTAATTGTCTCTTGCAAAAAACGATTATGAAGTAGTATATTTTGTACAGTTTATATATACACATGTTTATCTAGGTTGTTTATAACTGCGATGATGTCTGTATGTATTACTGTGTTCTTGCTGATCATTGTTTTGCCTGATTGTTGCCGTATTGATTGAAGGTTTTGTTTATCATTGTGAGCAGACAATTATGTATTTAGGACTATGTATATAGATATATATATATGTGTGTGTCTGTATTATATCCTAAAGCACAACAGCCTTTTCACTTGATATCTGCTAACTTTGTTTGTGGACCACGAAATGAGTTTTCACTCAAGTCAGAATTTAAACATGCCATTCAGATGGTACATGTTCATTATAAGTGCCATCCTCTTTGGATGTTCTCTTTCTAACAGTTTAGTCTTTGCTCAACAGTTTTGAACACAATGTAAGCTGGATCTCCTGTATGATTCACACCTCAGAGGTGAGCTAACCCATAATTAATCAGATCACAGGTTCAAATCCAGCTTGTGATATTAGGTTTCTTCTAAGATGAGCAAGATGAGATTTCACGCCACTAATTTATGTTTAGCATCTACTTTCCACATTAAACACGAAGCAATCTTAGACTAATATCACTATTTCAAGTGACTTTAAAATTGTTATTTTTCACGTAACAGTCATAATGTTGCTTGACAATATAAATTGTCTTTAAATTATTGTGCAAATTTCAGCTAAAATAAGAGCAAAGAACTAACCAATGATTGAATGATTCATGATTTAATGATTGAAATTTGCAATTAAAAATGGAAGACTGCTTCACGAACCCTGGCCCCCAGAAGCACAAATTTAATGATGACGTCATATGCCTGAAGCCACAAGAAAACAAATGGCCTCATTGTGTAAAGCTGTACATGCAGTGATTTTCCACCTGGTTTCCTCACGAATAAACCTGACTGATAGATGTCAGATGTTATGGGTTAGGATGTAAAATCCCCGTCTAAATCCTGTGATCCACCGAAAATTGTGTGTGAATGGTTGTATTGATTTTGTCTTGAGTCAAAGCTGGCTTCGTGTAATCAGCCCCAGAAACCTGTTGGACGTTGAGTTTTGCGTCAGAACAGCTCAACCCGCACATGAAATCACCGGTGTATATTGGTAGAATAAATGTATCAGCATCAACTTTGTCTTTGTCTTATTTCTAGTATTGGGCGGGTAGTTATCGGATATTGCGCCCAAAAACTGTGTAGGGTGCTTTTGCGAATCCAAACTTTTTATTAGCGTCGTACCGATATCGGTGGGGGCTCTACGTTTACCCCCTCATCTGTCCGTCTGTCCGGACTTCTTTTTCAAAACCGTTGAAACTTGGTACAGTGCTTCCACCGATAAAGTTCGAGTTTCAGACTCTTTAGTCCATGGTGGACAAAAATATGGTTTTTTGTTCCAGTTCTGGATTTTGACACTTTTTTTTTTCAAAACGGCTTGTTATTCTTACTAGAGACTTGGTACATGGCTTCACCGAGACAAGTCATAGACCTTTAGAGAGATCTTGTGTTTTCCCATTTTTAACTAATATGTATTGTTTGACATAGCTATTATTCAGGCGGCTCGAACCGGTAGGATGGCACATTGAGAAAACAAGTGGTAAAACAGCCCCACTTTTACCCTGTGGGCTTTTCTACTTGTGGCAATAAGTGCCGTCTTACATGGAGATTGTTGAAGCTCAGTCGCCCTTCCACGAATTACCTGCATACTTTAAATTGAAAACCTGAGTTTTACATGTGGAAAAGGTTGTAGGTGGCTTGTTCAAACTACCTTTGAAACTGTAGGCTTGTGACGTGGCAAGAGTGCTCGCCCTTTAATGGGTACTGGTCTACACGGGAGTCCAGTCAACCGTCCCTGTTCAGGACTAGCTGCCGGAATGGAGTTTTCTTGTTTGTTGTTACTACAGCATTACTTATACAGATACAAATTTGATTCTTAGAACGTTCAAATTTAAACGTGAAAGGAACAAATACGCAGCAAAATAGTTGCTGGTGTAACCCGTGGTGACTCCCCATTTAACCGTAATAGTCAAATACCCTTAAGATCAAGTATTTTATGCTTATATATTTTGTTGTATAATATAATTAATACGTACAACATAGAGAGAAAAACGAGCAGCGACGACAGCGTGATAGCGTGACAGCGTGGTAAATGGTCACTCGTAACCAGTGAAATATGGCCTCTTGTCAGTTTACCTCAGTTAAGGTTTTATTGTAACTATTCATGTAAATGCATAAATAGCCAATTACTCGCCTCCCAGAACTATGGCTGAAGCAGAATTGAGTTACAAAAATTGCGGTGATGTTAATTGTAATTTATTAGACGTCACAGGTGTAGAATTACTCAAATGCTGTGTTGTCATTTCATTTAACATACAGGAACATGGAAACAATACAATGGCACTATAGTCTCATCTTCGATGTTTCAGTTTAAGACCCTTTATCCTAGCCCACTTAAGGCAAACAATATATTTGTATACCTACGGCTTCGTAGGAAATAGGACTATATAAGGTCGGTATATAGAGACAAAATTGAATAGCAGTATTTTGGTTTTCCTTCCTTGTGTATTTGAGATTTAGCGTTGTTCTGAATAATATTTCGGTCATGTCTTGTACTACGTTGTATCTCAGCAGGCCTGTGCTAATGCCGACATATTTAAAGGTGCTGTCTCACTGAAACACGACGCCGAAGACACCGGGCATAACGACCTAACTTGTCACAGTATACCGACATAGGGTCGTTCAGTTATTGCCCTGTCTTCAAATACTGAATCCCAAGCCAGAAAAGTACACAGATTGCCTCTACTGAAGTAGAAAATTTGAAGACGTTCAAAACTTGGGATACACATTAACAAGGCAGCCATCCTCATTGCTTCGTCATTTAAAAAAACTATAAATTGCACATGGAGTCATCGATGGATATTTCGTTTTAAAGTGACGTTCTTGTCGCAGCCGACTGGCTTTTGACTAGCGAGTTCGCAGGTTCGAATCCAACCCTCGAGGATTTCTTTGCCGCTTTTAGTCGATATGTGGCTGGGTATTTTACTCCACATTCCGCCACCCATAATTCTAACCGTCGTGTGAGAAAAATGTAAATTCTTATACGGCCTTCAACATGCACCTGTATCAAATAAATAAATAAATATAATTTTGATTTGCCCTTCAGAACAAATGATTTTTTCAGCTCTAGCCATGGGAGCGAGAAATCGCTGCAGGGTGGATTCCTCAGTAGCTGTCAATACTCATGGGCCTTGGCAGCAATAAGAGTTCGACAGTGCTCATATATACACGTTATTTAGCAATTATAGAATGCCACTTGTCTTCCAATAGTATATGTCGTGGATATCTGTACGTCACACGTGGGAAGTTGGTTAGTAATTAGTTAGTTGGCCCATACTCTGGTTCATTCCATCGCTAAAGAGAAATATTCTTAAGTATACCGTTATTTATTTATTTATTTGATTGGTGTTTCAACGCCGTACTGAAGAATGTTTCACTTACACGACGGCGACCAGCATTATGGTGGGGGGAAATAGGGCTAAATATGGCGGCCAGCATTGTGGTGGGAGGAAGTCGGGCTAAATATGGCGGCCAGCATTGTGGTGGGAGGACATCGGGATAAATATGGCGGCCAGCATTGTGGTTGGAGGAAATCGGGTTAAATATGGCGGCCGGCATTGTGGTGGCCTCGGACCCCCATTAATTTTCCATAAGCGACAATGTTAACGTCTAGCACTGTAGCTCAGTCCCAAACATTCCGTGGCCAATAAGCTTTGGTGCATACCTGGCCCAGCCTGTGAGAAAGAAGCCACAAAAATCTTGACATAGGTTGACCGTCAAAATCTGGACCTTTCCATGCCGGCAGCTGGGAGGCGTGCCTAGCAACGCCAAGGGGACGTCACTCGCAGCCTCATCACTACCTCACACCTTGTGTCCTCTCGCCCAGAGTTTCAAACTTTCATCAATAAAGCTCATACCTCCTCAAAGTTTAGACAGTTTCCAGCATTTTAATACCAAGCATGCACCTGTGCACCAAAAATGGACGCCTGGGAGCAAAAAAAGACTTTATACCCTAAAATTCACAGAACTACAATCGTCCCTACCGAAAAACGGAAGTTGTAATGGGGGTCTGTGTCCTATCACACCAGCCACCTTTTTTCAAAATCAATAATTTTTGCACCACACAATTCCTGACACTTCTGAACCTCACAGGCAAAATTAGGGCTTGATACATGCAGAAACTTTGGAGTTGAATGAATTCAAGTTGGGGTACCCCCATCTTGGACATGTGTCTTTTTTTCAGGGTGAAAAAACTCTGAAGGGTAAACTTTGAAGCTTTGCAGTGCATATACCGTTCAAGATATCTCCATCAGGTTAACTGTTTTGGAAAGACAAGATGTTTATCTGCAAGAAAAGTTAAAAAAATCACATTGACAGAGCACTTTAGACTTTTCAAAAGCAACCATTTAGAGAAATATACATTTTTAAGAAGACTTTTCTACTCAGAGCAGCTTTAAATATGAAAGTTACAAACCAAAAGTGTCAAAGCATACATCAAAATATAGGCAATTTATCTGACAATTAAATGTCAAAATATAAGACATTTACTTCAGCAACTATGTGAAAAAAATTGACTGACAGTGTGGTAGGGGGTATCAAAGCGGATTGTCACGATTTCGGAACAATCATTTGTGACCAAAATCAAAGCAAGAATAATGCCTCAAGGTGATGAAGACCTACTCACAGGCACTTTTTTAGTGGACAGGACTTAAGAAAAGACTAGTATCCCAGTTCCCCACTGAATAGCATGATGAAACCCTTTAAAAGACCACCCAGCCAGGCATCCCCCCCCCCCTCTGCCCTCCTCCCCCATGACTGCTGACCACCTCACCATGCAAAAACCTCCCTGCACCATTGCTGTTGTCTCACAGCAGGTTATTACTCTACACAGTCACATCAAAGGGTGTCACATTGGCATCTACAACATATAAACAGAGAGGAAAAATATGAATTTAACATTTCCAATCAGGCAGCCACCAAGTACACCTATATTGGTCAGTCTGACAGTTAACAAGGCAAACAATCTACCCCAAAACACCATGAAGGGAGACAGAAAGAGGAAACAGTCTAGATTTCAAGCTGGAAAGGCCCAGGATCACTCAAATAACCTGTCAGCAGTTACAGACATGCTGAATCCTCTGCCTGGGTGTTCCTTGATGGACACAGATTTCCAGCCCAATCAGGAGGCTGTAAGAACACACCAGCCTGACACAAAGAGAATACAGCGGCCAAGACGGTGCAAGGTAGATTCCACGGCTGGATCAGACAGAGATATCCATGAGCGGGAATGGGCTGCTGAAGGAATGCGACTCATAGACATACAGAAAATGGTGTGTATATGGAACAAAGTTATGCTTGAGCACAGTGAGACCAAGGACCACTGTCCACTGCCCAGGTTAGAGATAGCTGCAGAGAAAAAGTGGGGTTTGGCCTGGGCGTTCAGTTTTAAGTGCTGTGACTGTGACTATGTATCTGGCTTCCACAAATTCTACAAAGAGGTAGAATGCAACAGACCTGGCCAAAAAGCTGCAGCGGTGAACCGAGCTCTTCAAGTAGGCCTCCAGGACACACCAATTGGGAACACCCGAGCCAGACTCCTATTTGCAGCGATGGACGTGCCGCCTGCCACTCGTAGGAACATGCATCGCACTGCAAACCATGTCGCATCTGCAATCGCAAAGCTGAACAGAGAGGATATGGCAAATAAGGTGGAAGAGGTAAAGGCATACAAAAGGCAAAGAGGAGAGGATGACAGCACAATAGATCTGGCCACAGACACTCGCTACAACAGCATTACCATAACCAGTCCCAAGAAACCGGGCCAGAATGCTTCACAAGCCATTTCCCTGGCAGTGGAGACATCAACAGACAAGCAATACATTGTCTCCGCAGCACTGAAGAATAAATTGTGTTGGACTGGGTCCTGGCTGAGAGGAAAAGGCTTCCAAGTAAAGTGCCCTGGAGGACACGAGGAGTGCACAGCGAACACAAACCCACATGCCCCCTGGTCCGAGTATAATATGGGGAACGAGATTGGCGAGGGATTGGCGAGGCAAGGTGTTTTAGCCAAGCACGTAACCACGGACGGCGACTCCAGGTCAGCCAAGGGAGTGGAGGACGGCATCCGACTGGTCGAGCCACTGTGGGAGGTCGAACGGTTAGCAGACCCCACGCACCTTGGTAGATCCCAGTTCAAGAAATGTAACCAGGCTAAGTTCAGCGATGCCATGTTTGAAGGACAGGGCCGAACGAGGGAAGCCAGGAAGAAAGCACAGAAGGTGTTGAGTCAGGATGTTAAGGCCAGGTGTAGCTTGATATTTTCTCAACTTATGTCTGAGCACATTGGTGACATAAGGAAAATAAAAGCTTACCTACCCAGGGTTGTGGATGCAACGGTCAGGTGTTACGGTGGGGACTGTTCCAAATGCCGCAGGAACAGTGTGGTTTGCTCCGGAGGGGAAACCAGCAGCTGGTGGGAGAGATCCCTGTTTTTATCCGCCAGTAAACTCTGCCCTTTCAACATGGATGACAACGACAGGAAACTATTGACCGAAGTACTGCACATGAGGTTGAGCGAGACAGCCGTCACCAGTCTCCGGATGAACACCAGTACTCAAAAGTGCGAAGCTGTCAACAGATCACTCAGCGTCTCCTTGCCCAAGAATGTAAACTACAGCAGAAATATGGAGGGAAGGGCGGCGTCCACAATCCACAGACTTAACAATGGCCAGGACAAGTCCACGGCTGCCAAACTCCAAGCTGTCGGCGCCAGTATTTCACCTAGGAGCGAGAAAACAGTACAACAGATTGAAAAGGTGAACCAGTACCACAAGGTTTATAAGAAGCGACAGACAGTTAAGGGGAGATCACTCCGCAATACAGCCAGAAAACTCCGAGAGCACATTGAGTACAGGCTTTCAAATCCAGAAGAGAAAACTGACTATGCCAAGGGACAACTGGACAACACCCCAACAGATCACACATACGCTAGATATTTGTAACCGCCAGTTTTGTATAAAATTTGTCACTGCTGTTGTCGCTTGTGAAAGAAATTAAAAAATGATGACAGAAATTGAGCAAAATCTGAAACACATCTGTTATTTATTATTTTTAATGAGGGGAAACCAACCTGCTCAGTCTTAAATGCAGCATGCACCTTGCATACTGCCCATGGCCGAGACAGCGCCCTACGTTGCAGCAGCGCTGCCTGTTATTGTTAACACAATGCGGTTCCAAGCTTGTGTGGTCCACATTTACACAGCGTGTGTTGTGGCACAATCAAGCTTGGGATCTAAACGTGACAGCCCCTGTCTGGCCATATAAACAAGTCTACTGATGTATTTCTTCTTCCATCGATGTGTGACGGGGTCTTTGTAGGAGGCAAGGCCATATCGACCATCTCTCGTCAATGGTCCAGTCCACACTCGACAGGCTCCGTTTTCGTTATAAACACTGAAACTTTCAATTTTTGCAGCAATTTCTGCTCTGAACGTCTCCATTTTCAAGCGTAGGAATACTAGAACGTTGCATGTTGTTCATTTCAGGATGCCTATACACATGTTACCCTACACTGAACAGCATTTTACCGATTTTTCATCAAAATGGATATTTTCAAAAAATAAATAGCCCCAAGAAGCTATAAAACGGCTCAATCAATGCAAAACACATCACAGACATACCCACCAAAAATTATCAGGCTGCTGCGAAATCTAAGCGCATAGTGACATTTTTCACATTTTGGTGACTTCGTCAGTACAGGCCTCGGACCCCCATTAATTTTCCATAAGCGACAATGTTAACGTCTAGCACTGTAGCTCAGTCCCAAACATTCCGTGGCCAATAAGCTTTGGTGCATACCTGGCCCAGCCTGTGAGAAAGAAGCCATAAAAATCTTGACATAGGTTGACCGTCAAAATCTGGACCTTTCCATGCCGGCAGCTGGGAGGCGTGCCTAGCAACGCCAAGGGGACGTCACTCGCAGCCTCATCACTACCTCACACCTTGTGTCCTCTCGCCCAGAGTTTCAAACTTTCATCAATAAAGCTCATACCTCCTCAAAGTTTAGACAGTTTCCAGCATTTTAATACCAAGCATGCACCTGTGCACCAAAAATGGACGCCTGGGAGCAAAAAAAGACTTTATACCCTAAAATTCACAGAACTACAATCGTCCCTACCGAAAAACGGAAGTTGTAATGGGGGTCTGTGTCCTGGTGGGAGGAAGTCGGGCTAAATATGGCGGCCAGCATTGTGGTGGGAGGACATCGGGCTAAATTTGGTGGCCAGCATTGTGGTGGGGGGGAATCGGATTAAAAATGGCTGCCAGCATTGTGGTGTGAGGAAATCGGGCTAAATATGCCGTTAAACAACAATGAAATAAACTATCAGTTAAATATATAAGTATATATTGCACTATCGTATATACGCACATTCTCATGTAATTCTATTGCTCTATATCAGCTTGCGATGCGTAGCACTCCTCAGTCTATAAATGTGAAGAAAATAGCATAAGCATCGATACAAATAAGAAAGCTATGTACATACAGCACTGAATTAGGCAGTGATCCTTTTGACACCCTACGTAACCAAGTACATCTAAGCCTAAGACATCTGGTCCATCAAAAAACGGCTTGGAGGCTGGACGGAATGGCTGTGATGCCAGGAAATTCTAGGAGGTCAGAAACAACGTGAACAACCCGACAATTTTGACAGCAAACCGTCTGTAGGAAAGACATCCAGCAAAACGGAGTAGAAATGCCAGGGAAATTAAGATACTCCAGGCGTTTGCTTACATATAAAACACACTTGTGCTGTATCTTTCATGATTATTGAGTAACTCCAAATATTTATCTAGTATTTATAACATGTGATTATGTAGGCCTACGTTATTTGTCTGTTGAAGTTTGAGTCACTGGATGACGGTTATACCTAGTGTATGGTAACTGCGGATTTGACCCGCGCACTTTTGTGTTTATGCTTGTTTGGACTGGCGTCATATAATGCTTAAGTTAGACTCACAAGATCTGCTGCCTTTCGCCATGGTGTCATCCTACAGGAATTAAAAGGTAAACCCACAATGGCCTGGCAACCTCCTTCCGCACACATCCCCCCCCAATGGGGAACCTCACCTAATTGTAACAATCCAAGCGTTGTACTATCTTTTGCTCTATTCTTGTGTATAGTGTATAGTTTTGTGTATAGTCGTGCTGGTAAAGCTCTACAGCGTGACACCAGAGAACAATGTGGGTTTTCCGGGTTTTTTTTGGCACAGACTGGAAGCGGTTGTGGAGACAGGAAATGTTAAGCGACCATAACTCACACCGCACAAGTATATAATGTTACGTAGACATAAGCAGTTGGGCTAATTTGAAATACCTGTAATTTAAAACTCACTCAATTAACTGGAAAGTAATGTAAATATTGGGATGCTATCGTATACTGTATACATTACATGTCTAGACGGAATCGTCTGTGAACTGGTTAGCACTGGGAGAGAGCAAATTCCAGGATAAAAAAGTGAAGTTACA
The DNA here is from genome assembly GCF_032854445.1 of Liolophura sinensis. NCBI lineage: Eukaryota > Metazoa > Mollusca > Polyplacophora > Chitonida > Chitonidae > Liolophura > Liolophura sinensis. The sequence continues at coordinate 23,748,705 of NC_088297.1, read as the reverse complement.
TAAGGCAATTAAAAAAACCATTATTCTGTAGTTTGTATGGAAATTACAAAACCTTAAGAGAAATACGTTGTGATATTTTCGTCTGAAATTTACATAATTATTTGTTATAGATATTCGTCATGTTTACAAATCGATCGAGTTTACGCAGCAAAACTTTCCCTGTACGGCTAAAGTACGATTTTGAACAGAAATGTCCAAGCACCATACCACTCAGTTCTAAATCACTCGGTACTTTCCAGTTACCGCACGGCACTGGCCGCTAACTTCACGGTACTGTCCAGTGACTGCATGGTACAGTTCGGTAACCACACGATACTGCCCAGTAACCGCACGCGACAGTCCGGTAACCGCACAGGGCTGTCTGGTTAACCACACGGTATTGTCCGGTAACCGCATGGAATTGCTAGACAGCCTCACGGTAGTGTCTATGAACCGCAGAGTACTGCTCGGTAAACACAATGCTGTCTGATAACCATGCGGTACTGCATGGTAACCACACGCTACTGTCCGATAACCGCACGTTATGCCCGGTAATCACATGGTATGATACTGCCATAACCGCATCGTATTGTCCGGTAACGGCACGATACTGTCAAATACTAGTAACCACACGGTACTGTGTGGCGCTTGCCCACAGCACACTGTGTGGCTGGTCCGGTAACAGCACGGTACTGTCAAATACTAGTAACCACACGGTACTGTGTGGCGCTTGCCCACAGCACACTGTGTGGCTCATAACCGCACACTAAATCTACCAGCTGCTGTGCAGTACTATAAGGTTTATAACTGCACTGCTCGGCGTGACCATTAACTGTGCGATACTGACATCGCCATACAGAACTAAGTACCGGTAACCCTACCCAGTTTTGAACCTTTCGCTACAGGGCGACAGAGCCACATAATGCCGCTGGGTGGTGGCAAAGTACCAGGGAGGGGATACTGGGGAGAAAATTAGATTGCTAAAGCAGTGGTCAATTGATCCACCAAAATATGCCGTGATGTTCGGTTCCATGATCTGTTGATCTTTACGATCAAGTATATCTGTCCAGTAAACAGGAATGATTCTGGGAATGTGATTGCTGAGCAGAAAGTACATGATGCACGTTATTCAGCGTAATACAACGTACATCTATAGCTACCCGGATGTTCCACAATGTACATCTATAGCTGCCCGGATGTTCCACAATGTACATCTATAGCTGCCCGGATGTTCCACAATGTACATGTAAGGCTGCCCGGATGTTCCACAGTGTACATGTATAGCTGCCCGGATGTTCCACAATGTACATCTATAGCTGCCCGGATGTTCCACAATGTATATCTATAGCTGCCCGGATGTTCCACAATGTACATCTATAGCTGCCCGGATGTTCCACAGTGTACATGTATAGCTGCCCGGATGTTCCACAATGTACATGTATAGCTACCCGGATGTTCCACAATGTACATGTGAGGCTGCCCGGATGTTCCACAATGTACATGTATAGCTACCCGTGTGTTCCACAATGTACATGTATAGCTGTCCGGATGTTCCACAATGTACATGTAAGGCTGCCCGGATGTTCCACAATGTACACGTATGGCTGCCCGAATGTTCCCCAATGTATATGTATGGTTGCCGGGATGTTCCACGTGATGTGTGCACTAAAGAGGATTTCTGTTGGTGAAGACATTGTCGGCGTTTCTAGGTGCATGATGGTGAGAAGTTGGTCATGATTCTGTTGGGTCAACTTGTGGCGGTGGTTGTAAAGCGTTTGGTCGGGATCTGGCGGTGGTTGTAAAGAACTGGGTAAGAGCTTACGTTAAGGCGGGGAAACGGGCCAAGAGAGGTATGGTAAGGTGGGAAATCGGCCGCAGAGAGGTACGATAAGACGAGGAATAGGGTCCCATAGAGGTACGATAAAAAAATGCAAATTTCAAAATCCCGGCACAATTCAGTAAATTTCAAAGTCTGAAGTATATACAACGTGGTTGAAGTACTCATGAAAGTTACAAGGTCATAGAAAATTCGGTTGCTTAGTTATAGCCCGTCAAAAATCCACCGTCGATCACAACTCCAATTTTTTTTTATTGATATGAGGCATTTTGTGTTTTATATTTACTGTATGAAGATCGACGTTAACCAGAAAAATGTTTTTCTGAAACTTTCAACTATGTTTTTTCTGAGTGCTGTCAATGTTTCGATTTGGTTGATGTTGTAAAAATTGAGCTTTATAATGTAATCCGTTTTGTTGCCAATATCTGTAAGTCATCCTTCAAGAGTTCGAATCCTTGAAGTTTTTTGTCTTTGGAAACGTACTTTTGTGTGAGTAAAGATATAGGCTAAATTGTGTCAAATAAGTGTTACCACGGATTCGAATCGATAATTGTTAGGGGAAGCTGATACATGTACATAAGAGATGACAGCTATATCTCCGCCTTCCCATAACAGGTCCTTTATGACCAGTATTTTTACTGTTGCTTTCTTATAGTAACCATAAACTGGACGTACCATTTGACAGTGTACTGTCGAAGGACAGGGTTAAAAGATGGTAATATGAGTTGTCGCTTTTAAGTATACCATGACCAAGAAATACAATGACCAAGAAATAAAACGACCAAGAAATACAATGACCAAGAAATAAAACGACCAAGAAATAAAATGACAAAGAAATACCCTAAGGAAAAATAAGTAGATTTCTATAAATTCTTCAGAGCTTTCCACAGTTACAAATGAATTCCTTTCAAGGAAGGTCCGTCCTGAACAATGGAATGAGGAGATTTACACAGAACAAGAGATAATTTAATTTTACACCAGTTACCCGATAGGAATTATGGATCAATGACAGATGTCGGTGACGTTTATTGCAAAATCTGATCAGGAATGTATGCATATGCATTGATTTTATAGCCTTTGTGAAGTGCTTCAGGATCTTGGACACGGGTAAGTCCTTCATCGATCTGTCTCTTGGTGATTTGCTAAGTTAATGCTGTTAGTAGCTGTCATGTTAAAAAAAGGCCTGTTGAGAAAGTAACACATCACCACACCAAAGTAAGAATTTCCGACCACAAAAATGCGTTAGGCTGCAAACGACTTAACATCCAGTGTTGTCAAACGACCAAATGGGTTAGGACGACAAAAGGGGTTAGGGCGACAAATGGGATAGGACGACAACTCCGTTACGATACCCATGCAGTTGTGATATCTCACCTCAGGATACATCCACCTGGTCGCAAATTTGCACGTGGTTAACAAATGTTAACCGCACAGAAACCGTAACATGGCAGCCATACTTTCTCATGTCATACATCAGCTTACACATTCCACCAGCATAATGTCACGGTGCCTCCGTCTTCAAAACAGCCCTCAATATTGCATATGTTGCGCTGTATGCATTGCTAGATCGTATATATATTGATTTCACGATCCTCCGCTTACATCGTTCTTCTAAATACAACAAATTCGTGTTTGGCCTCTCATTCGGTCCTTTGTCATGCAGTTCTTTTGTAAATATTTTTCTTTTCGTGTGTAGTTTAGTATGGTAATGAGACGACCGTGCATGGCGTCTGTTTGGGCATAGCCTTACCGGATCAACGTACAAGTGACAGTCTGGGGTAAGATTTCGGTGTCGGATATCGACAAGGTCTGGCCGAAAACACGGCGCCTCATTTCAGCGGAGTGTTTTCTATCCTCGTTACCATGGTAACTGCCTATATTTTGGTGGCCAAGTTTGATAGATTAAACTCACGTGGACAGTGGAGGGAACCTAACACGCCTGCGCGGCTGTGTACAAGGAAACTCTCACCCAAGTGAAGTAACCGCCGAGTGGTAAACAAACATGGTACTGGAGGGGGAAGCGGTATCCGCGTCGATGGCAGAGATGCAACTTGACATGACGGCACTCGCTACAGAAGTCAAGGGAAGTGTAACCAAAGACAGCACTGAGCAAGTAGACAAGTACGCTTCTTTGTAAATATTTTCGAAAAGATATACGTATGTATCTGTGCTTTGTTGTTTTTCGTATGATTATTTTATATCGCCTGTACGATCCCAATCTTTGCCCCATTCCAACTACACGTGCCTTAACCCTGTATACATATACACAGGTACCCTCTAAACGCCCAACCCTCATCTGTGAACTATCAGCATGCCATTCCACTATTAAGTACGTTGTAAAATAGTAATGAGGCAGTCTGATTTAAAAGGCATATACTTGGATAAGTACCGGTAATTATAGGTATATATACGTGCCTATCTATATCAGCTGTGCCGAATTTCGCGTCCATGTATATGGGTTGGGTATCAGTGTTCTCGTAGATTCTGGCACCATCGTTACTGCGGTTGACGGGCTGCCTATTTATAGAAGGTTAGGCCAGGGTGGTGTAGCCGTTGGGTACAGCGTTACACATATACAGAGCCGTGTATTGTATGCGGCCACAATCATGTCACGTAGGGGACCGGACACACGTGATCTGTGGCGACAGCTTTTTGTCAGCTGTTGCGTTGATTAGTTATGTATGCATTATCGATAATCTGGAATTCTTCCGCGCCGAGACTTTAGCGCCTTTGACTAACGCCAGACTGTTTATTTACACAGCGATAAAACTTTGGGTTCTACAGCCAGTTACAAAGCTGCAAAGATAGATATACTTAGTGTTGGTAACATGTACGTAGAGGCTCTATAAATCTACTTTACGTCTTAATTTTGAAGTATTAAAATGACGTGAGAGGTGTTTGTAACATGTACGTTAAATCTACTTTAAATCTTAGTATTGCAGTATTAAATGACGTGAGAAACATTTAATGATAGCCGGTAAATCGATACGGATACGTGGGGCCATAATGAAACTTTATGTCACTGAATTCTTTGAGACAACGTAGGTGAAGAGCGTCGAAGAGATTGCTTATTTATGCACTCTTACCAGTATGCCTAGAACCACATGGCACTGCTAATTACAGGCCCTTCCTTGGTTCTTATAGCATACATGTACGCCGGAAAGTAGCGAATGTTCTCCTGTCAGTGTACTGTGATTTGGGTGAGGATAATGCCTGCTATTTTCAGGGACGTCAGTATGTCTGATTTAGCCAAATTGGTGTTACTGGTCACATATACATGTATAATACCAGCGGTCATCTAACGCAACTTGACATTTGCCTTAATCAGATTTGCAGGCCTATAATCATTCAGTCTGTTCATAGCGAGGCTTAATTCATTTACTTATTTGCTTGTTCTGTTGGCTAGATGTATGGGTATGCAAGTTATTCGCAAACTTTCTGACGTGTAGCATGTACGTCAGATTAGTGAATATCATTTTGTGAAATTCGTGTAAAACCACATGAGGGTACTACCGACTGGTTACTGAACTCGATGCCACGAAAATGATGGATCCATTGGAATTTTTCTTGCTAATCGAGAATGATATCGAACCTATGTCTCGATTACCCAGTAACTGAAAGACACGCATCTTATAACCACGGAGCCTCGTTCCGCTCCCATAACGAAACAGAAGCTGTACAGCAATGAATACATTCCCAGGGATATACGGCCACTTGACGATACTATCCCAGTCAGGCTTGTGTTCTAGTTTTTCTTGGCAGTGCATGCGTAAACTGTGGCGTTCAGAACGGCCATGACTTGGACACGAAGTAATTAGCGCACTACTAACATATATATATCATGTTACATTCTAACACGTCTCGTGAGCAACGAGTTTCCTGGTTTTTACAACAAAAGATAAGGATAAGGATCCTCACAGCCCTAACAACAAGTGTGCATCAACTCCTTAAGAAAGTAAGTCCCACGGTGAATCGCAGATCTAGGCCTATGCCATACAAACCAGGGATGAATATCCCACAATCGTATCCCAGGCGATAGTCGCAAAACTCAGTTCCAAAACAAACTAAAACATCACTTCCCAAGAAATGTGTGAGAAATAATAATACACACAGTAAAAAAAGCTAGAGACATGCATGGAAAAAGAAACCATCGCGGTTTCCAGTGATGCTAGGAAGACATAGATACTCTAGACATGATAGGCATATCAAATTTCAAACTCGTAGTCCGTGAATAATTTCAAGGTCGAATCCGAATATTGATCTTAGCCGTGCGCATTGATTGCTACTGTTCATAAAAAACACCCTGCTGTATCAATAAACGGGGATGCTTATACATTCCCTAGCGCCGGATTAGGCGTAATTACAATGTAGATACAACTGTGTATGAGACAGATCGCCGAAAATCCGGTACTTTTCTGTCTATATTTGCCCACAAGGGTGTTGTACTCATTATAGAATGAACGAAATCCTTGACACACAAGACACTAGTTTTAGAAGTGATAACGTATGTAATCAATATCATTAAGACGTACAGAAAAGAGAGAAAAAAAAGATCAGCGACGACAATGTGATATTTGGCAAGTAAATGCATAAAGAGTAGCAAACTTACACGCCCACTAGTACCATGGCTTAAGCAGAAGTAGGTAAGAAAGAAGGTAGTGATGTTAATTGCAATTTATTAGACGTCACTAGTTTAGAGTTACTGCAAAAAAGTCCGACATTCGTGTACCGCTAGTAGACCATCGTAGGAATTTCCACTAGAACCTAAAGCAACAGTTCCCAAGGCAACATGTTTAGAAATAATTCTATAAATAGTACAAACAAAGCTGGTAAGATGTAAAAGAGAAGCAATCGTCAGCTTTTAAATGATTCAGCCAAGATAGTGGTCAATCCAAGGATGATATCCAATTTCAAACTGGTAGTCGGTGAAGAGTTTCCAGGTCAAATACTAATATAGGTAGGCTAATCGCTCAGTCGAGCTTTGATTCCCGTTATTCATAAAAGCGCCATGCTGATGCAATATTCATGGATGCTGATACAGCCTCTAGTCCAAGGTTAGGCAGAATTAGATAGTAACAAATGTCATAGATCGCTAGGAATCTTGACTGATGTGTCCAAATTTGAGAGTATTTTACTCACTGCGGAATATAAGGCACGTAACTTAGGCCTTTTGATGGAGCCTGCATGACACACATTTCTTGAATCTGTAACTTGTTTTAGTCCAGTGCACAATTTCTTGCCCTGCTCGTACAGTCAGATGACTGCTGCAGGATGTCATGAACTCATGCGTTGTAATAGATATTCGTATACCAGCCCTCAACCAAAATAGAGGTTCTGGGTCAATAATCGCAACCCTAATCCCACTATAAACGCTCTGTGAAATTTTAGCAGGTTCAAATCCAATCCTTGCTGGTTAGTTATGGTATATACAGGCAATATGATTTGGAGGCTAACTTAAGAATGGATGTAAAATATTGGTGTCTGGAAACAGACCGCACCAGTGATGTAATACATGCGTCGAAACAGACATTCGTATACCAGTCGTCAACCAGTATGGACCGTTCCATGTCAATAATGGCAAAGCTAATTTCCAAAACGACGTTTCACACAAACTATCGGCTAAAAAAGTATATAAAGTACGAAAATAGGACGGAATGATGCAAAGAGAAGCAGTCAACAGTTTTCGATGATGTTGGAAAGACACAGGGTATGCTGTAGGCGAATGAGTGAAATCAGTATTCAACTCGTGGTGGTATGTAAGTTTTCGGTCGTAAATTTGTGTCTCAGTTGTGCTTCGATTGCAACTGTTTATATATCCAACCTGGCGATCTAATTAAAAACGATGAATATACAGCCCTAGTATCTGGTTAAGCAGAATTCAACGCGATGAATACTCATCCCCTACCCTCCGGTTAAGCGGAATTCGACACAATTATGAAGCCGACGACCAATGATTCTGGGCATTCCATCCATATTTACTTACAAGAGAATCATGCTCATTGTAAAACTTAGCAAGCTTAGAGTGAAAGCTTTTGCTGGAATAGGCTTAACGCACTAGTTTTACAGTAATAACTTGTGACGTTGATTGAAACTTCACATAACACACAGGATCTAACAAATGCCACAAGGTGAGGTATGTACACGCCAGCCATATTCAGGAAGACCCTTCGGGGTATTGCTCTCCAAGTTGTGATCATTTTCAATGTCTAGATTGCAAGTATCCTTCTTGTCGTAAAGTCTGCGAGAGATGAACCCGTACTGGTCTTTTTACCTAATTCTCCTTAAGCTATGGTGCTAGGGGGCGTTTAAATTGCTAGTATTTACAGGAACAGTTAGAATAAAATCCTGACTGAGGTAAACTAATAGGAGACCGTATTTCACTGGTTACGTGTGGCCATTTACCAGCTATTACACCGTCGTCGATGCTCTGATTTTACTGTCTATCCCGTACGTCTATTGCACTGTCGTCGATGCTCTGGTTTTGCTCTCTATAATGTACGTCTGTAATCATATTTATACAAGTATAGGCCCAGATAAGATACACTGTCTGGAGAGTCTATTGTTTCCTTTAAATCCAGCGAGATGGATATATATCTTTCATGACTTTTATTATATATGGATTGTTTAAAGCCAGCAGATCATCAGTATAACCAATTAGTGAATGAGAAAGATCGTAAGTCCCATACCAAATCGCTGCTTTGGACTAAATCTTTCCACAATGCCCTGACAAGTCAGGGGACAGAAGGCGGATTCCTATAAACCCATTATGAAATCAGGTCGCGGTGTCAACGCCAATACTTGTTACTTAGTGCGTGGAGGTAAGACAGGTACTTGACAGTAACGTGGTTTTCCGTGGGTTCTATACCCGGTCATCTGCATCCATAAACCCCACAAATCTTCTGCAAGACTCTTTCATGGAGCATCCATGACCATGGAATTCCAGTTGCTTGAACCTACCAAGACCATATTGTTTTCCCTTTTCATGAACCTTCCAGGACCATATTGTTTTCCCTTTTCATGAACCTTCCAGGACCATATTGTTTTCCCTTTTCATGAACCTTCCAGGACCATATTGTTTTCCCTTTTCATGAACCTTCCAAGACCATATTGTTTTCCCTTTTCATGAACCTTCCAGGACCATATTGTTTTCCCTTTTCATGAACCTTTCAGGACCATATTGTTTTCCCTTTTCATGAACCTTCCAGGACCAAATTGTTTTCCCTTTTCATGAACCTTCCAGGACCATATTGTTTTCCCTTTTCATGTACCTACCAAGACCATATTGTTTTCCCTTTTCATGAATCTTTCAGGATCTAAATGCTATAATGGGGCAGATTTAAACACTATGGCACTGTTCATAGCGTATATCAGGAATATTAAGCAGAATTAAGTGAAACATGCAGAGCTGTTAATTGAAATTTGTGAGACGTCGCTGGTCGAGAATTACACAAAATGCTATATTGGGGCAGATTTAAACACTATGGCACTGTTCATAGCGTATATCAGGAATATTAAGCAGAATTAAGTGAAACAAACAGAGCTGTTAATTGAAATTTGTGAGACGTCGCTGGTCGAGAATTACTCAAACTGCTCTGTTGTCATCACATTTACAAGCATGTACAATGGCCGGACCTCGGGAATGTTTAGTCCGTCAGGAGAATTCTGGTTTAGTCAGAAATATAATATTAAATTAAATATTACTGCCTACTGTCAATTTACCTCAGTACAGGTTTTATTCTAACTGTAATTCATCAAATCAGCGAAAACAATTTAAAATGGAGGTTTGAATAATGCTGGTTTCGTCCAGCGTGCATTTCATGTCAAATGCAGTGAAACTCTCTTTAGCTGCGTTGTCCAAAGCGTAACCGTTTCTCCTGTTCTTTGATTAAGACCTCAGTACAAAACTGTTTTGCCTTATTACATTAAGAAGGCTGAGGTGAGGATAAGTTCGATCGCAGCAAATAATATTGCCAAGGTCTGATAAACCCGTGTATAGATCGCACATACGTGAGTCGGACGCATTAATATCTGTTATCTGTTTTCATAGATTAACGCCAAATCCATGTTCTCCCAGCGAAAAAATGGCACGCTTGAGCACTTCCTAAAACTCACTGGCAGGAATTTTTTTGTTTTTTTTTTTTGGTCTGCAATCTGGATTTTGACTTAAATAGACTTAAATGTTTCCTCTACATTATGTATGTTACAGCCGCAAAAGATATGTGTCAATAAAGTGTCCTAAGAGACTGTTTTGCTTTATCTGGCAGAGTATTACTGGCCTAGCTTTACTCCCAGCCTCACATATCTGTATAAGGGAGGTTATGGTTGCCTCCGCGGGGCTCAGTGATTAGCCTGCTACCAGTTACCCAACTCTTCCTGTTTGTGCCGAATTGGTGACAGGAAGCGGTCGGGGATGTTTGTTGAAGACCACTTGTCTTCGGACAATATTGTGTACTTATCTGTACATTTCCTATGAGAAAGATCCCCCAGGGTTTACACCTGGGCTCTCCGGTTTCCCCGACGCATAATACTGTCCGCCACCGAACAAGTGAAATATTCTTGGCGCTAGACCACAATCTGATAGATAAATAAAAATTTATTTTTATTTATCTTTAAAATTATTTAAAAAATAAATAAAAAGATTAAAAGCACAGAATGGACTTCCTGAATGAGTTATAGGCCAGGCCACAGTTTTATGCCTGTCATAATCTCGCAGCACTGCCTGTATAGAGGACAATGACCTGTAGACCGTTAGATCTGGCCTTTGCTCTACACACAGGCCCTGTACCGGTATACGCACTTCTTACTATCGAATTTCACGTGGTTTAATGCGCCTCTGTAAATGTAGTCATGTGTTTGAATGTGACTTGTTTGTAAATAATAAGTTTTCTAAGTGTGATTAGTGCCTGGGATCGCTACCATATCTGCTTGACAGTATTGATTACTGATGACTGCTGCTATTGTCACTGTAAGTGACCGTGTGTTAGATGCATGCTCTTTTGCCCGTGTTAAAAGCTTTGCATTACATGGTTGTTTTTTATATCGGTCACATTTTTTGTTTAACTATTTGGTTGCAGTTTAACTGCAGTTTTATTGGTCAGGGACCTACACGCATAAGCCTGTCTGTGGTTTGTTATTTATATACATTTGGCATCCCCTGTTTCACCTGAGCTATAAGTCGGGAGGTTTGTCACGTGCCTGTCCAAGGGCGATGGTTTACTCTTGGCACGTCTGTTTCCTACACCCATAAATTCATTGCTGAATAGCTCCTTAACCACCACTCAAATAAATAAATAATAATAAAAATAACACATTTAAAATATTTACTTTGAAACCATATTGGCTTTCCTGATTTTACAGCGGTACACCAGACTTTAACAATTATTATCCGCGGTTAATACACTTAGCGGTGCATAGCATATTCCCCGTATAATATATACTAGAAAATTGACTGCGTTTTTATTGCGTTTTCTAAAACTAGTTTATCAACTATGTCCGAGTTGCTGTTATTGATGAAAAGCTGACAGAATCTGCTTATATCTATTTTCTTCACGGACAAATTCATTATTCTTGCCGCAAATTCAAAAAGGAAGAATCAAAAGTAAAATTTTCAAAGCTCTATTTATTTAAATGGAACAAATGCTAAGATGTCCTAATACAACAAATTATAAAATTATATTACCAGAAATCTATAGTTGACCCTACAGAAATGCCCAATTGTTCTTTGCTCGCACCCCTGTTAGGAAATTACAGATAGACAATGCACATACGGTAACAGAAGCTGTTCAACGGTAACACGTTGGTCCCTGTTGACACTCGAGATTATGTGTCCGATACGGCAGTTATAGCTTGCCTCTGTTGTGGAGTTTGTCTGGTTCTTCTTGATGTGGAGGGATATGAGATAATTCAACCTTAAATCTTAAAGTACACAATGCCGGTCTTATCATAATCTACTATAAAAGGAGTTGCAAACCTTGAATACACTTTTGAATCAGTTTCCATGCATCCAGGACAAAAGCCCCGATGAACAAAAGCCCCGCTGGACAAAAGCCCCGCTGGACAAAAGTCCCAGCTGACAAAAGCCCCGGCGAACAAAGCCTCGGCGGACAAAACAAAACCCGCAGACAAGAACCCCGCGGACAAAACTCCCGGCGGACAAAAACCGCCGAAAGTCCAAAACACATGATGTTAAATATTTGTTGAAGGGAATTTATATGGTGTGACTTCATCTGCCATCTGCAAATTTGTCATCAAAATGTATCCGTATGGCCCACTCGGATTCAACACGCATCCCTATCGGGCACTCGGGTTTAGCAGCTCTCCTCTTTTAAATGCTGTACACATACGTTTTAAAAACAGTTTGGCAAAAACTGACTTTCTCTGATGTCAAAATAATACAATTATCGAATGTTTTTGTCAAGCAATTATTAGTTTATTCTCCGAAGCATCTACCACTATAATCAATTTCATTGGTTGAAATTTGTCACCATGGTAGACAGGTTATAGCGTACTATGATTCACAGTATGATCTCGCGGCTGTCATAACGTATGCATTTTGAGTTGGTTTACACGCATTGTATGCAATTTTATGCGTATGCTACAACAGATATATTTTAAAATATAGATAATTTAGACATTAAAACCAAATCAAGGTTTCTCGAAGCTATCAACGCATGTCTATCAACGTATACCCTTAATACTGATCGAGGGGTTTATGTCCACTGGAGTTTTTGTCCGCGGAGATTTTGACTGCGGGGCTTTTGACCGCGGGACCGCCTATTTGTGTCTTCGGAATGGCGTTGCAGTGAGGCAGCACTATTCAACACATTGTCATTGACACCAGACACCTGAGCGGTAACACTTGGACCATCGAGAGAGGGTCGATTTAACCAGAAGGTAACTTTATATCATTAACAAGCGAACAAACAAACATGTAAACTCCAGGTTTCTGGGAAGAATCATGCTGCCCTGTCTATGAGGCATACATATTTTGATAAAGCTCGCTACATATGCCTTTAAGCTGTCAACGCGTATAAACCGATAAGCTTTTCGTTATTCTTTTGTCTAGCTCTTGCGGTAGAGTGTGAAGTCTCATGATTGTTCAGAGACAACCGCAATTTATGAATGAGTTTACCTGTAATTAGTTTTTATACCTGTCGAGGTTTTGTGGTAAACCTTTGGAGTGTGATGAAGGTGTCGATGGCCTCGAGATACCCGTTAACTTTTTAAGCGCCTTATAATTTGTGGGTGAAGTGCCGAGAGTGGGTATGATAACTTAGGTCGGCTTAGTGTGACATGATGTACTCCGAGCTGCCCTGCTCTACCTGCTCCATTTACACGGCCCGATGCTCAAGGGAACACCGGTTCTGTAATCACTCAACCGTGTCCACGTATACGCGCATGTCCGTGACAGCCACATGTAGGCTATATACCGAACACAGTTTCGTGCTACTTACATCACAGACGCTGTGGTTTCTGTCTGTGTAATTAGTCCAGACGCTGTCACAATGAGCTGTCGCAACACGCGCTTGACAGGCTGGACAAGACCGTGGTCGCGGCTGTTTACTTGCCGCTGTGACAAATGCCGTAAACACGACAGTTCCAAGCACAGGAAATCGCGACGCCAAAGTTTACTGTCGAGAAAAAGTTCCACGAAGTCCCAAAGCAGTGAGCACGATGCATACATGAGGTAAGCCTGGCAACGTCCTAACTTTATTACCACGTCTTTGCTAATAGCGGGGCCCCTGCGTTTGTGTAGGCTTCCACAAATTTGTAAGCACACTGGACATAACAGTTTACAAGTGTGCTAATACACATGCCTTTGCTATAAGCAGGTCACACGACTCTAAAGCCGCGAGAACTCTGGATAAGGCATAGACAATCGTGCTCCATGTAAACTTTTCCGTAGTATTCAACATACATCTTCACTCGCTTGATATACAGCGCATTAAACGAGGCGGGTCCAGTCACACGTCTGCATACATAAGTTGTCAGCTGTAATGTATATAGTCAGTCAGTGTGGTTCCTAAATACATGTGTTAAACTCCGCTAGAAAGAATGGCCTCGGGAGTCGTATTGTGTTCAATATGATAGCAACGTTAGTTGGACATACAAAGAGTTGCGATCAAAACTCAACTGAAATGCATATATTTGTTCTATACGCGTAAAATAATAAACTAACATGGTTCACGATTTGAGATATGCTGGTTAAATTTACGCGCCTAGAACATTGGTACTGCCTTTCTAGTGCCCCGGAAAACGGATGACCAACCCTGTTTAAAGAACTCAGTGATATCTTACTTTACACACCTCCTTACTGCTTGGTTAGTTTGTGCTGAACGTTGTTCCGGAAATTGGTCTTGCGGTTATTGACCTTGAACGGCGGTTATTGTTTACGCTTGGTATACGAATGTCTGTTAGGTTACAGGCACACACCCTACAGTCACTCACGTTACAGGTGTACACGTTACATGCGCACACGTTACTGGCGCATACGTTACAGGCACATACGTTACTGGCGCATACGTTGCTGGCGCATACGTTACTGGCGCATACGTTACAAGCGCACACGTTACATGCGCACTCGTTAGACTTCCCTAGATGAATTTGTTTGCCCTGAGCCGTTATTTATGAGTTTATCTTCCCAACACCGTTATGCACACTTCCGAAGATGAATTTGACTTAGGCCTACTCCGTTAGACACACTTTTCTAGATGACTGTCTGCTTCATCCCATAACATTCACTGCCCTAGGTGAATCTGTCCTACTCCAGTTTACACACTTTCCAAGATGAGTCTGTCTGCTCTACTCCGTTACACACTTCCCGAGATGAACCTGTCTTCTTTATTCCGCTATACACACTTCCTACTCCGTTATATACACTTTCCTAGATGAATCTGTCTGCTCTACTTCGTTACATACACTGTCTTAAAATGAATCTGTCTGCTCTACTCTGTTACACACACTTTCCTAGATGAATCTGTCTGCTCTACTCTGTTACACACACTTCCCCAAATGAATCTGTCTGCTGTATTCAGGATTAAACACTTTTAACTCCGTTAAACCCACTTCCCTAGGTGAATCTGTCTGCTCTACTCTGTTACACACACTTCCCCAAATGAATCTGTCTGCTTTACTCTTGTACAAACGTTTCCCTTGATGAATCTGTCTGCTTTACTCTGTTACACACACTGTCCTAGATGAATTTGTCTGCTCTACTCCGTTACGCACACTGCCCCAAATGAATCTATCTGCTCTACTCTGTTACACACACTTTCCTAGATGAATCTGCCTGCTCTACTCTATTACGAACATTTCCCTTGATGAATCTGTCTGCTTTACTCTGTTACACACACTGTCTAGATGAATCTGTTTGCTCTACTCCGCTACACACACTTCACCAGATGAACATGTCTGCTGTATTCAGCTATACACACTTTCAACTCCGTTACACACACTTCTCTAGATGAATCTGTCTGCTCTACTCCGTTACACACACTTCCATGGATGAATCTGTCTGCTCTGCTCCAATATCAACACTTCCCTTGATGAGTTCGTCATGTGTACCATACATATTGGCTGGACAGAAAACCCTTCGGTCATTGAGCAAGCAAAATTGAGTATAATTCGTGTTTAATGGTACCTAGATTAAGATTAGTGTGGCCGTGGCTGTGATAAATGTGTCTCGGTGTGATGTCCTTATAAACCCAGAATTATGTAATATAGGTCCTCTGTTTTGATAAAACTCTCAAAGCAGACAACAGGTGTGACGTAATACAACACACAGGGCGCGACCAAAACAAATGTGATGTAGCACCTTTAGAGTGCTACATAGTAATTATTTCCTTAATGACGTCACAGCGTACAACATCATGAAATGCTGAACCCCATGTGACGTGGTGTTATCCAATGGGATAAATTTACGTGAGGTATAATAATATGTAATAACATGGGTACAATGCACAGTACAGTATGTGAGGTACAACATATACACAGAATAGTCAGCCAGCTACGTATCATTGAAATGCATATTTACACGCTTAGTGAACATTTATTTATTTATTTATTTACATATGTGAATGACCGATACCATATTCACGTCAGCGGTAGGGGCCTACGTGATATCTTCAAAGATTAAAGTACACTGACCGCTGGATACATCTACACCTGACCAGGTGCACCCTGTGTTATCGTACTGGCTTAGTTATCATCAGTGAACAAGGTCAAATATTTCTAGACAAATATAGATGCAGAAATGTATCTGAGCATGTATATGTATGTTTCCTGGTGTGAATCCGGTTTATAATCCCACGTGGCGATCTGCGGGGTTTCAAGAATGAGTTCAACGGGCTGAACTATTCTGTTGATATAGGACTGTGTGGTTCTGATGAATAGGCTGTTCTGTTATGGCGACACGTATTTGTAAGACAAAAGTTATGTGAATGGAATATTCTATTGAGAGAGGATGGACCGAAGTCGGTGTGTAGAAGAGTTCGATAAATCATATGCTGTGAGTTTATATATGAAGATTATATATGAAAGATTGTCCCATGTTCTATTCGACCGGTCGAGACGACATACGAGACCTTGTTCCATATGGTACAGACTTCAGAACTCATAAGCTATGTGCGTGTAAAACAAAAAACTGGTTTGTTTATTAGATATAAAGACATATCATTATCGCAAGTTAAGGCGATACAATAAAAGTTTAAGGTCATATGCTTGACCTTTTATAAAACACATTATTATTTTCTGCTTTGTCATCTCTAATGCCACGTCATATATAAACCTTATCAAAGGATACTTGAAACAGTTTGGTTTTGTTTCTTAATATGCAGTTTAGCATGTGGCCTAACATATAAAACTACTAACTAAGGTCTCTCAGCTGTCTTTTTGGGCTGTAAAATTGGCTTTTAACTTTGGCTTTCCTTAGAGGCGAGGCATCAACCCGGAAATTAACGTGCCAATAGTGGTGACGTTCCCGGGATATTCATTGATGCCGTGATTTCTTAAAATATTCAATCACTAACGCGTAATATGCATTAAATAAAGAGTTTGTTACTAGATATAAAATATATGTCAGAGATATCTATCTTGCCCTTAAAACTGTGATCATCATTTTATAGTTGCTGTTTTTTTAAAGGTGGAGAAAACATAAAAAAATGACATAAAGTTCAGATGAAAGAGTGCGAAAAGTTATTTCCAAATGGAGTCTTCAATATTTTTTCTGATTTTTCCTTACAAAGAAAAAGACACTTGAATATAATTTTTGTATGGTGAGTATTTGGGTCCACCTTTTGGTATTCATAGTCTTTGTTTAATAATGTCATAAATGAGGATGTAACAGGTTTAATAAATATTTTTGCTCTAAAATTTGTTCTTTTCAGCTAACAAATCTATTAAACCTCAATTTGGATCATATTTATATTTTTAATATGTTCATAACGTTAAATGCATATGTTTCGATATAAACAACAAATTTACATTCAAATAAATTTTAGTAGACAAGCATCACATCCTGTTTAGAACATTATTATGCAACAACGATAAATACCAAACGTTGGTCCCAAATACCCACCATACAAAAATTTTTCTCTTAAAAAAAATGCAAATAAGTTTTGACGCTCTTTCATCTGATTTTGGCATCATTTTTATGTTTT
The DNA here is from genome assembly GCF_032854445.1 of Liolophura sinensis. Lineage (NCBI taxonomy): Eukaryota > Metazoa > Mollusca > Polyplacophora > Chitonida > Chitonidae > Liolophura > Liolophura sinensis. The sequence goes on along the minus strand of NC_088297.1, from coordinate 23,731,233 downwards.
CTCCTTCTTTAAGTGAGCTTTACCACAGCTTCTAGAGTATTCCTGAGCTCACGACCTTTACAGCCGACTCCGGTTTGGTGATAATGTGTTTAAAATCCAAGCACTATTTTAGCGTGTATGTAGACCTTTAATTTCATAGCTGCGTTTATAACGCCTTGTGGAAAATTCAAAAGTCACTTCAGGCCAACCGCATGTTTTTGTACGTCTCTGCCTGTACATGTGTGCATACATTTGATATTTATGCGTTCTGGTCGTAATCTAGTACGTATATCAGCAGGGCTTTACCAGACGTGAAGTTCACAAACAATTTATGGCTGAGTGAGGAGAGCGACCATAACATTTCAAATACAACTATCAGTGGGAATCTATGTACAAAATATAAAACGCTCTACTTTCGCCAGTATGCATGTATCAACATGCATTTCTAGTGATGGGAATGAAAGAGGTTGAGTATATAAAATGATGATGACTGTTTAGCAAACTATATACAATGGCTGTGAAGCAAAGGAATAGCTGAACCATCGCCAACTTTGTTAATCTTTTTGAGAGGCGCCATTTTACTGCCTTTCTACCTTTGAATTAAGTCAAAAAGTGTCAAATATGAATTAATCGTTAAAATGTCAACATTTTTGAAGTGATAAATCATAAAACTTGTTAAGTGTTGTGAAATATGAATGCCAACATATTATAATGTTACGCCGCGCGTTAATGATAGTTTGGAAGTTGTAACATGTTAAATTAGAAGATTTTAAACATTTATAATGCGGGACATAACACCTAAAATGTGAATTTGACATAAGATAGTGTTAGATTACAACATTTCCTAAGGATTTTGTCAATTCTCACATTTTAACAGTTTGAAACATTGTAAATGCTTACCCTTCACTACCACTCCCAAATTGTTGGATTTAACAGCATTCAAGTTATACACAACATTTCAAAAAAGAGCAATAAAACAGCCTTTTCGCCACGAAACCACTGGTAGACTGAAAGGCATGGTATGATCTTAGGAATTGTGCATGCGTGAATTTGGTTCTAATACATTCCCAAGATCATTCCAAAATGTTTAATCCGATGCCGACATGATTGCTACTGCCAAACAGGCCTAAAATCACTCTGGCATTATACAGCCAAAATAGATCGAATAATTATGTCGTTGCTATGATTTATAATGTGAGGTCAACTGGCAATGTTAATTGCAGCGACTTATATTCTCTGTACTGTTGTGACATATAATTATGTTGTTGGTGAGACCAGTGCGTTCCTTCAGGCTCTGCCTAGTTTCCCCTATCCATAAACCAGACCAATGTCGTGTTTATCTCAAATGTTAACGCTTCACCACGGCGGTAATCTATATATGTTCTGGGGGATGTATGCTATGATGTCATTAGGACACATTTTTATGGGATCAGGAATTCACAATCCACAACATTTTATACTTATATCACCCATGCGCACTGTTCAGTCAAATACCGTGTCTTAATTCCTATGTATTTTATCATCAAAACGTCAAAATATGGATAAATCTATACATTTTGTTCCTGTTTTCGTGCTTATGTATTCTGTAGGTTGTATTTTCACAATGCGATGGACTTCTAGAGAACGGATGTATGTAAAAGATACAGGGGGGAAGTTGAATGTTCTCAGGCAGAAAATAGGCATAAAAAAAACAGATGAACCTTCTCAAATTTCTACATCGTTGTATTCCAACTGCAGTTTCTAACTTTCCTTCCCATCATGATAATGA